>NC_056535.1:14124504-14142004 GCF_910596095.1 Thunnus maccoyii | reverse complement strand
GGTCAATGGATGGGAGGTGTGGAGGCAGCAGTGTGTGTGTGTGTGTATGTGTGGAGAACATTCCACTCATTGAATACACAGATGGTTTGGTTTAGAGCAATGAAATGAGCACCAGACACAGAGCAATGACAGTGAACGAAAGCCTCAATGATGCACACACACACACACAGACAGACACACACACACACACGTAGCCCTGACTGCATGGGTTAATCGAGTGACGGAATCCAGAAGGAATTTACTCAAGGACGCAGGGAGTGAACTGTTAGGTAGCCTCTAAACTGCCCTGCAGAAACTCCAAGAGCACTGCTCAGTTTTTTTTCCCCATTCTGACGCATCTAAAGCTTCTTAATGGGAGCACGACGGAGGATGAACGCTGTGTGAACAGAGATGAATGAAGAAAATGGGAGACACCAATATCAAAAAGACAAAAAGATGGTCAATGAGGAAGAGACGGTACACCAGGCCAGAGTGGGAATGTCAGTGAGAGTCCTTTGGTGGAGAAACCTGATCCCATCCCGACTTTGCACACCTCCTGATTGGCTGGCCCTCTCATGAACCCTGACCCCTGATCTTGTCTGGGGCTTGTGACCTTGAGTGAAGTACAGGCAGAGCATCACGTCTCCTCCCAGAACTCTCGTCTGCGCTATTTCTCCATTCTCTCTCTTTCTCCCTTGGCTTTTCCTCTCTGCCCATTCGTCTCCAGCGAGAGAGGGCCGGTGGGGAGGAGATGGAGAGCAGAAATGTCAGCGAGACATTAAACAGAGTGCGTCTGTGTGTGCTCTCATAGTCCAACCTGTCTGATTTCCCTCTCCTACGCCCCCCCCCACTTCCCTCCCCCTCCCCCTCTTCCTCCTCCTCACGTCTCCTCTATATACGCTTCTCCACTGCGCAATAAATTCATCCTCTCTTCTCCAAATCTCCAAATATCTTTGTCTTCTTTGCTCCATCAACACTCTTATCACTATTTCTGCAGATCCTGTCTGCCTCCCTTTGCCCTCATATATGGTTTATTACACCCCGTGTCAAGGCCAGTAACACCAGTAATTCCAATAAAATGATTGTATTTTAGTGTACTTTGGCAAAAATTCTGTGGCTGAAGAGGGAAATACCAACCTTTTTTTTTTTTTTTTTTTTTTTTTTTTTACTGTTTAGCCTTCTATAGATCAGCAAGTCAACCTAAATGAGCTTTAGTTTAAATAAACAAGCTTGAGTTCATTCAATTCAAATTAAAAATGCTTCAAATCACCAAACCACCACACAAACTTTTAGTGACATGAGTGTATAATTATGTGTGAATGAAAAAAGCTTTGTTTCAGTTTATGAGGAAAGCTAAAATCCAAATTAGTTTAATTTTGTGGCAGATAGGACTAATCCAACTTTATAAATCCACAAGGATGTCAATTAAATTTTACTCTGTTTAAGCTAAATAAATTAAATATATATTATTATATTTAATAATAAGGTTCATTGTCAATTGACCTTTATATTTTAGTGGCAACAAAAACTCTTTTCTGTCATTTCTGTCAAATAAATGCTCATCGAAACAGTCGTCCAACAGTGCTTGAAGCATTGATCCCATCCTCCCCTCTCTTCTCCTCTCCTCTCTTCTCCTCTCCTCTCCTCTCCTCTCCTCTCCTCTCCTCTCCTCTCCCTCTCCTCTCCTCTCCTCTCCTCTCCTCTCCCTCTCCTCTCCTCTCTTCTCCTCTCCTCTCCTCTCCTCTCCTCTCCTCTCCTCTCCTCTCCTCTCCTCTCCTCTCCCTCTCCTCTCCTCTCTTCTCCTCTCCTCTCCTCTCCTCTCCTCTCCTCTCCTCTCACATGTGGATGCCTACATGCGGAGCTGGCAGGCGCACACAGAAGTCTCTCTGTGCTGTCCCAGGACAGAACATGGCAGCAGAGCGCGGCCGAGCACAGCAGAGTGGTGTTTATTTTATTGGATGTTTATTTCGCTCTGTAAAACATGCCACTCAGGGACCTTGTGGAGCGATGTACTCAAACCCCTTTCTCTCTCGCTCCTCTCTCTCTCTCCCAGTGTAAACAGTGTGTATATTGGGAGTGTTTCCTTCACTAGTCTGTGTAGATGTGTAATCCATCCAGTCAGACATTGTAAACAAGATCTCTACATGTTTATAAATACTGCCCAACCACTCTAATGAATTTATGGTAATGCCTTGTTCTACTGCTTCTGCTGTGTGTATCTGTGTGTGTGTGTGTGTGTGTGAATGCTCATGTGTGCAAGGTGTGAGTGTGCATGTATTACACTGGTAAAAGAATTCTGCACACATTTTACTGGTTTCTGATGTTTCTGGAGGAGGTTTTATTTCCTGTTGCGAACAGCCTGGTTAAAAGCTTAAAACCTGCGAGAGCCTTGAGCAGGGACTGACTGTTATGAACCAGTGTGCCACAGTGCGAAGTCCATTAGCAAACCAATCCTATTTTTTTTTTTTACCTCAGCTCAACTCACCACAGCAAGATATGATCTCTTAATAATGAGGAATATGTGTTATATTCTCTGAGAAGTTTGTTCCATTGATTTTGACTTGATGATTCTTTAAACACATGGCAGAGACAGCCACTGCTACTGGAAACGTGTGCACATTATTAAACTCGCCCTTAACTTAATGTTGAGTCTTATTTCACCACATTTCCTCATTTGAGAAAAAAAAATAGAGACATAAACCTTAATTTTTGTTGGCATGGAAGAGCAAACCAGTCAATTACTTATTGGATAAGTGGGAATGACTGTGTTTTTATTTTCCGTGCGCAGTGTGAGAGTCTGCTATGATGCGTTTTTAAATGCAGCTGTGACTCAGATGTTCCAACTAATGTTTAAAACACTGGGCAGTGACAACAGATGGATTGGCAGCTACAATAACACAACATCTGCTGTATTCCAGTGTCATGCTCGGTTGATTGTCTGCAACCAAGAACTTAATTAGCATGTAACAAGCCTGCCCACCTTTACAGCCCCTTTACACTGTATTATTTTGGGCTCTGCCAGATGAAGTTGACAGTTGTGAGAGACATGTGGTGAAATCTTTGGTTGTACATTAAAAACAGTGGTCTTAGATGATACTGTGATTTAGAGCTGTAGCTGTTCAAAATTTTGACAGTGTCAGAAATTTAGGACCAAAATCCCACAATGGATTGCTGTAATGATCCAAACCAACCAACAGAGAATAAAGCTAGCTAGCATAATGCTACCATTAAAAACATACACTCACTTTGCAGAATTGGCATTCCATTTTTTAAAAAAAACAACATTTTCCATTCCTTCTTTTCAAACATAACTTATGTTTAAGAAATTAGTAATTAATGAGTTGTTACCATGTGCTAATGGAGTTAATAAGCTCCTGAAGAAAGTGGTCAGTATGTCGATTCACAGATATTAATGAACTAATCATTTCCTAATGATTCATTAATACAGTATCCTTCAGTCTTTTCTCTGGTAACTTCTCATTATCTGCTGTATAATCTTGATTCAAAGTTATTCTTACTGACAATTCATCATTCATCAATTACTGGTGGGCGTTCCTCACTCGTTCCATGTAGTCACTACTCACAATTTTGCGCACCATATTGTGAAAAAAAAGTAAAGTCTTACTTTATGCATGTACGATCGTGTTCATGACATGTCTCTGTTTGTTTTCTATTTACATAATAAAACTACGATTTCATTCATTTCACATTGTGACATGCCTCAAAACTGATATCGTAGAGTCTGACACAGATTGTGACCAAAATTTTATTAGAACCATCATACACAATGAATAGAAATAGAACAGCCAAAAATAGAAACTTACATAGGAAAGAATGGGGTGCCATCTTGGGACAAAGTATCCAGTTCTCTTAATACACCCATAATTCAAGCTAATGAATGTTCCTACAACCTATGAATGTCACTTTATTTAACCAGTTGTTGTCGCTGGATAAAATAGGGCACATGCCATTAAACAGCCAGTTTTCTCCTGATATATGATAAGCTTTACATGAATATCGGCATCATCACTGACTGAAGACGCAACCATAATGAAGATGGACAGCACTCATTCTCTCAAACCTAATCTAAAGCATGTATCTACTGGTGTGCAGGTAAGTGGGCTTAAGCAGAAATCTATTCACTGGCTCCTATTGCACGTTACATGTCTTTTGTTGATTTGATTATTTTGTGTGTATAAATACACGTGTGTGAGTGTGCATGCGTGTGTGTGTGTCTGTTGTGCTCAGACTAAGCCATCATGGCTACCCCTCATCAGGCCCGACAGGTGTTATTACACTGAAATGAGAGCAGTGATGTATGCATCTGTAATGTGGACCTGTCCTCTTCTGCTTGATGGAACTTGACGCCTCTCATTATCGTGACACGTCTGAGAAAAGAACAAAGCACCAACACTTCGCCCCGAGTGCTGCTCATAAGGCATCGGGAAGAACTGTAAGCACATTTTATGAAGACATTGACAGAAAGTGACACATTACATTTAAGAATTCCTTCAAAGTGCGAACAAATCTGGTGTCACTTCTATTTTGTGAAGAAAAATGAGGTTCCTGTTGCAAATTGCACTGTTTAAGCACTTAAAGTCCCTCTCTCGTTGTAACCAAATTGTGTGCTGAGTTTGACACTTGAAGGCAGGTTTCACAATCATCTGAGTTTATCTGCACTCACCTTAAATCTCGTTTACCGCGTGCACATTCAAGCATGATTTTGTGGCATGTGGTCAAACATGCAACTTACTCAATGATGTAGATGTAGAATGATGTAGAAACTTGAAACCTCCAGCTCACATACATCGATAATGAACTTTTCAGTGAAGTGGGAAACATCTTTTATCCAGCAGTTGAACTTTGGATTTAAAAATATTTGTATGTTCATAGATTCTGGATTTTTTTTTGAGAGAGAAGGTGTAGATATCATTTTATTCAACTTTTTATTGAGGTAAATTAACTTTTTTGTAAAAAAACCAGATGAGACATTTAAGTCGAGAATGGAGTGATACTGATAAAACAATGCATTTGATTTAGATTTGACTTTCAAAACAGTGTCACCAGCTGATTATATCCAGCAATAAAAAGTCCAGAAACTAAAGGTAGTTAAAATATACATATTTTATAAATTCTATTTGACAATATCCATATTAAAATAAAAAATAAATCACTGCCCTATTTTCTTAACATTAAAACAGAGATAGAAAACAATCAGCTCCTCTGCTTCTCACACAAAAATGACTATAACATCGACAAATCTGAGTGAAAAAGATTCCCCTCTGCAGAAATGCAATCTGATTGGACGCAAAGCATTCCAGCTAAGGTGATATTTGCCATATTGTTTACTGTATCAGAATATTGACTCACGGGCTTGTAAGCAATCTGTCTACTTTTCTTTGCGTACCACCTTGAAGGAAACTTTTTATTCTGTTCACACGTCTCAGTTACTGATTATTATAAAAAGCAAAGCGCTTTCTTGCATTATTTTGTTGTTAATTAATAAAGCTTTTATATGGTGTTGTCAAATCCAGTGGTTGTTGTGCCACGGAGACTGTGGAATTAACAGGTTTTTGTTCTTGCGGCAGCACCAAACTCGACTGCCACGCCGCTGTGATCACACACAATGAGCAGTGATAAAATAAAAGACAACGATAAAGGCATCCTTTTGTCACTCGAGGAGGAGAAAGAAAAGGGGGAAAAAACAAAAGAAACAACAAACTAAATACAGCCTCTATACAAAGTGCTCATTTTTATCCAGGAGATGTTTGGCCCTGGGGAGAGGGTCATTTCTCTCCCTTACCTCAACTATTTGTTGGCATGTCAGTGGAGGATTTGTGTGAGTGTGAGTGGGCTGGCTGGTATATTTATTTGTACTTTTACTGTGTTTACTCGTTCTGTTTGTTCTATCTGCATGTGAATTATCTATTTTGATTTGCTTCTTGTGCTTTCATTCCTTGTCAACATGCTGTTTATGGCAATTTCTGATACTGATTCTTGTTGACCAGCATGTAAAACAGGCAGAGGTGCTATCTTAAATATGTCACACAAAATGTCCTGCAGTTGCTTCCAGTTTAACAGTGGATTAAGCAGTGTCCATACACTTTATCTCCATGTATTTTCTGAACATCTAAACACTTATGATTGCCAAACCAGAATCATGTACAACTCTGCCTGAACATCTGTCTCATTTGAATTCAGTCCAACTAACTTTATTCGCAGGAAAACAGATGTGATGGCTTTGTTGTGTGATTTTTAACAGGGTGAAAACAGGGTGAAGAGGCCATGTTATGATCACACGTGGTTAATGATTGAAAAGCAGCATCTCATCGAGAAAATGTTCAACGATTGAGAAGTCTGACTTGTGGATTTGCAGCTCAAGGGAAAATTGCATCGAGAAATAAATTCTTCAATTGTTAATTTCCATGTTTTAACTTGACGTGAATGAGATGTGGATAAAGACTCATTCACAGAAGTTGATTGCTGCCCTCACTTTGTACAGGTATGACTCGTCCATCATTTCATCTTTCACTCACTCATCTTTGCAGGCGCCCCACAGGAATGCGCACTCTCCCTCTCTCTTTCCTCTACTCCCATGATACCTATTCATCAAGCTGCTTTCACTTTTGAACAGTAGCACCTGAATGACACAGCAGAGAGCTTGCTTCATTGTTTTCTGTCATAAATCAAGAGTTGAACCTGACTGACACTTTGGAGCAATAGATTTTCAAGGGAAACAGCTGAAAACCTTTTACTGTGTAATGTGGAACTATATCTCATTGCA
Organism: Thunnus maccoyii; assembly: GCF_910596095.1. Lineage (NCBI taxonomy): Eukaryota > Metazoa > Chordata > Actinopteri > Scombriformes > Scombridae > Thunnus > Thunnus maccoyii. The sequence continues at coordinate 14,135,241 of NC_056535.1, read as the reverse complement.
GCAACTGATAAAGTTCAGTATCTCTTGTTGGACAATTCTATAACTCAAATCACAACTTTTATACACTTATTATACAATTAGTGTATTATACCTCTAGAAGTTGTTAAATTTGACTACCTTCTTTTTTATTTTTATTGAGTTTTTTACAATGTGAGATGGGATTTTGACAACAAGATTTAAGACTTTATAATAAGACAGGACAGAGGAAATGGAAAAATACAAGTGGTAAGGCTTCATAGCATGCGCTGCTGCATGAAGGATGTCCTCAAACCATTGCTTGGGTGGTTGACCAATTCTGATAAGATGGAGGATGTCCATTATGATTACATAATGGCAACACTCTAGGTAAACACTTCAGGCAACACTCTGAGTAAAGTTTTCCAATCATATTTAGACTTGTCGGTCTGATAATGCATTGTGAGTATGTTCCTGCTTCCCTCAGAGATGGCTCGGGTGAATAGCATGAAAGGACAGCTCAAGTGTATTAGCGAATAAAGTGTACACATTTTATTACCCTTCATCCCTTTATCTGTGGATGTGAAAGGGTCTATTCACTCGGCTGGGCTTATGCGGTGCACGAACAAGCAGCCAGTCCCATGTGTGCTGGCTGAGTTTGTCCATGTTCGCTCCAACAATTGAGAGGGACAAAGGTGAACCAACTGATTTGTTGCAGTCGCTAAAATAATAGAGCAATTTCTTTCCTTAATGCTCATGGTCTGCTGTTGACTCACACACACACACACACCCACACACACACACACACAGATGGCCAGGTCTGCTGAGAACAGGCTGTTCGCTCAAATCGTCCTCAAACAATGAAGTGCAGAACAGATCACATCAATCTCTCTCAAGAGAAATATTAGTTTCCCCCCACCTTCCTTCCCCCCACCCACACATACTGGAGGAGGCTGGGGTATGTGTTTTTGTGCATGCGCTTGAGTGTGTGTGTATGTGATCTGTGCACGTGTGCGACGGCGTGCAGTGAGCGAGACAGTGGGGAGAAAAAAAAGATACATTTTCAACTTGTCTCAAATTTACCTCGAGTCCCCCATGAGGCTCGCAGTGCTGGTGAAAATAGTCGGTGAGATTCCGCTGCCATGACCGTCCCAGCAAAACATAAAACAACCTCTAACTGGCAACTCGCTGCACATCAATTACACCTTTATTTGTTGGCTGGGGGTCGAGTGAAAGAGGCCTTATGTTCGCAGCAGCTTAAAAAGGGATTTTACTGCAACAGCAGTGCAATGATTTATACTTTTTTGCCTTTTTTTATAGTAACACTATCAACCTAAAATACATTAAATAAGTCATATGCTTCCACTGTTGAATGCCACTTGAAAAGGCAGGATGCTACATGAGATGTTGGCAACATCAGAACTAGAAATTACTTTTGAAAATTTGAAAGAGACAATTAAGAAGACTGACTGATAAGGCATGTTTTAAAGCAGGGTTTAAAGAAGTTTCTCTTTTTGGTGAAGTTTTAATATGTTTTTTTTTTAAGTTTTAAGAAAGGCATTTCACTCTCTGCCTCTCTCTCCCACCCCCACTAATCTCTGTATATTAGCTCTCAGGAAGGGAAAGCTCTCTCGGTGTGTTCTGGCTGTTTTAATATCTGTCAGCTTCATCCTGTGCTCCATCCCTCTGCTTCCTCCTCTCTTATTTTGGCTCTCTGTTTCCTCCTGTCTTCATATTTCACTCCTTTGTTTGACTCCACTGTCCCCGTCTCCGTTCACTCTATCAGTCCTCGTCAGTGACTGGCCGCGTACAACGTGTGCAAATGTGTGTGTGTGTCTGTGTATTTTTGAGACGGATGATGAGGTCTTACGCCATTTACTGCGTTGTCTTGGCATTCCTCATTTCACCCGGTGCTTTTTGTCAGAGCAACCCAGGTTTCTTGACACTCTGTATAAACACACTGATTACAGCTAGAGCTATGGGACTTGTGTGCGTGTGTGTGTGTGTGCATGCATGCATGCATGTGTGTGTGTGTGTGTGTGTGTGACTGATGCCTAGTGTGCACCTGTGTTTCAATGTTAACTCTGCTGCAACATCTTTCAGCAGGCCATCTATTCAATTACATTTGTTTCAAAACATCTTATGTGCAAAGATACACCTTTTATCAAGTGAAATTCCAAGAATGTGTAATTAACTTACAGGCTGCATAAAATACACCCACCCACATAACACCCTTTGATATCCATTACTGTCAAGATTGAATTGACAACATGCCCTTGGGAAATTGATTGGATAAATGCATAATGAAACATTCTTTCAACTAAATCAAAATGGAATCAAACATTTCTCTGTAGAAAATAAATGTTGTGCTAAGTTGACGATTTGCTACAGAGCAACTCAAGTAGTTGATACAAGGTAGTTCATATACAGTATATAAATATATACATACATACATGTATATATATAAATATATGTAAATATATATATAAGCTGCAAAACTCCTTGACACTGTCGACCTTGCTCTGCCAATTATTGTTCCAAAGAGAAGACACCTCAGCGATCGAAGCACTATTTATGTGAAACAGTGTGTCTAGTCAACTTAACACATTTAATTAGTGCTGTTAGAAATACAACTAACATGTATGAGAAAATGCTTCATCAATATTCATGTCCATCAATGTAACTATATGTGAGAACATACTAAGGTATTAATGCAGTGACCAAAATACTTTCCACTTTTTCCACCTGAGATGACAGCCATTTTTTATTGATTGTAGAATTTGTATTTACATTTTCATACATACATTTTAAGCTTTTTTTGTTTTATTGTTTTAAATAATACTTTAGGGACATACTTTATTGCAGGGCTTTTGGTATGTAAAATATGGGCATGTATGCAATTTAAAGTGGTAATCCATGTGCTCCTTAATTTGATTTTGATGACATCTTGGTTGCTTTGGTTGCTAAGCAGTCATTTGCTGTTTTTGCTGTTTTTTTCCCCTTTTTTTGGCACTGTGCTTTTTGGAAGGAAGAGACCTGTTTTAGTACTGGTACTGTTGTTTTCCCTTGTATTTTCTGTTGAACTATGAGGTTCTGTTGGTGCCATTTTTTCTTTTTTCACTGAACATGTTTTCCTTGTTTTTGTTCAGCCTAACTACCCATCTCTCCTTCTGTTAATTCACCGCAAACTGCTGCTGTGGCTGCTGAAACACATCATCTTGTGTGCAGAAGAAAACTTATACTGCAAAGACTTACTCAACCCTGCATGTGTAGCAACCACAGTCACTAAAGCCTTTATGGACTGGTTGTAGGTTGAATCAGTAGTAGCTGGAGAATTATTCACTGTATATGAAAATATTTTAAACTATAATCATAAGCCCACATACTGTAATAGTGAAGCAGCACTCAAGTGCTTCCATCTCAACTCAGCCCTAAAGGAACAATAGCTGACTAAACTGTTTTAGCATCTCTGACCTCATTACCTGTGCCTTGCCCCCATAAAAATAAAGATCTTTTAATCTTTTAAATATATGCTGAGAGCAGGCATGCTGATGATGGATACTTACTCTTCACTCGCAGGGCAATATGCAATTGACTGCCTGTACTGTGCTGTGTACATCAATTCTGGACATTTTTACCTGTGCAGAAACTACTGTGAAGTCAATTTCTAACACAGGTGCAATGAGTTCTGTTATGTTCCATTCTGCTGATGTGTTCGTTGTAGACTTTGTCTCTGGGCGGTAGCGCGACATTACAGTTGACACCCCATCATTACCACGGTAGTGAGATATTTTGTGGTCTGTAGCTATGACGGATCATATAAATAGACATTAACAAACTGAATAATCAAACTACAACAACTGTATTTTACTATACACACACTATTTAAACAATAATCAGTGTTCACTGAGTGTTTAGAAAGGTACATTAGTAATCTGAGACTGATTATGTTTAACTTTCAGTAGCTTATTATGTTTTATAAGCAGTTATTGGTCAGCTCTGAGACATTTTTGGACTGATCTGCCCAACCCTTTATATCACCTTGAATGGGTTTATTCCGCACACCTTCCTGTTTGTTGATGTTGGCAGAGCTTTCACTTCAGATGGCCAGCCAAACACACAGAGCAACTACTGTATGAACGGCTTATATTCATAGACCATCATCCATTCTACATATCTGTGGTAGCTGTTGTACTCCTATTGAAATTCAGAGTGCTTTTCTGCTTTTGATTGTGAAACCTGAAAGTCCAAGGTGGAACTAATTCTTTCAGCCTTGTTAGCGAAGGCTGCCGCACTTTGTTTGTGTGGTGCAGAAATGTGTCTTTACCTCCTAAAGCTCGCCTATTCTCATCTCTCTATTTGCTTTTATGTCTCAAGTACATTATTTTGTTATTATTATTAACCAAAAAAGCCGGTGTCTCTCTCTCTCTCTCTCTCTCTCTCTGTCTCTCTCTTTCTCTCTCTCTCTCTCTCTCTCTCTCTCTCTCTCTTGCTTGCAGGAGTGCGGAAATTGAATATTGCATTTCAAAGTCAATTTCCACGATGGGATTACGCAAATCAGCCTCTCCCTGTTTCACCCTTTTGATTCCATTCATCTCTCATTCATCCTCCTCCACCTTGATGCATCTCTTCATTTGCTGTGGTTTACTCTATTCATTTGAAGACATCTTTTTTTCACGCTCAACAGCCCGACTCATGTTTTTCCACTTTGCATTGTTACGTTGCCCCTGGCCAAACTGTGTGTGTGTGTGTGTGTGCATACAGTATACAAATTTCTTGTCCAGGTCTTTTCAACTGAAAAGAAGGATAAAAAAACAACCCTAAAAGCAATTACTCCTCTAAAATGTAATGCTTTTGGTCAATGCAATTTCACTTTTAGAATTGTGAGTTATTTATTTATCTTTCTATCTATTCATTTGTATATATCACCTTGAAATAGGGGAAATTTGTGAAATTGTGCCTGTGAAGTGAATTAGGAGAGGAAGACTTGGGTGAACAAAGGCACACATTAACACCCCACAACCCCACCTCACCCTGAGTCAACCTGTCTGTCTCTTACCATTACTGCAGCATACTCACTGAAAGAATCCTGCACAGTGGTTAATAGATTTCTTGTCACAACACTCTTCTGTTTGGATTTTGGACAACAATAAAAAGTAGGTGTAAGAGTGAACACATGACAGCCTGCAGGACTAGAGCATGCATACTGGAGACGAGGGATGATTAGTCAGGAGCTGAATGATGTTGCTCATTTTCTGTTGCAAATTGTAGTTCAAATGTTCAGAGTTTATATTCAAGTGTACTCCGTGGCTCCGGGGCCAATCCGAAGTAGTAGAGTCACTTTTTACATCAGAAAAAATACTATATTTTAGAGAAAAAACAAGCAAAAAAACCCCCAAAACTGACACATCTTTAGCTTTTGTTCTCAGTGGTTACAGCCATGTGCTCCGGTCAGTAACTGGAAGGTGTTGTTGTAGTAACCTGAAGCGGCAGCTAACGCCCTATGCACCAGACACATTTAATCAACCCTCATTTTCAGGCACGACACGCTCACACAGTATACCTACAGAGAAAAGAGATCGTAAAGGAATGCTTTGGAAGAGTGGACTTTTGATGCATCAAATTCTGTGAACATAGACACCAAAAGTCACACATGTGTTCTTGGTTATAGAAAGAAGTCAAGCAGCGTTGTTTGGAAATGAGAATTTGTAGGAGTTCTAAAGGTTAATGATGATGAATGTTTGTTTTATCAGTCAATATTTGGAGACTATATACACAAAATATGATTCAAAAATCTCTCCAGGTACTAATGAATGTGATGGACATCAGACAGCTGTAAACACTGTATTGCAGTAAATGAACAAAATGATAAGATAAAATAAAACAGAAATACTATACTATAAACAGATATGACCAAACCTGATGTATACAAGTTTAACTATGAACTGTGGATGACTTTGGTGTCTACAAGTATATGTTTATTGATATATTACAAGCAAAGCTACTAGGTAAAAGTAAGGGAAAAAATTGCAAAAATGGAAGGGAAGGGGCTTTCAACATTATTAGTTTATATTAGTTGATTAAATGTGGTATAATGGAAATAATAATAATAAAACAATTGTTTAAAAGCATATTCTCCAGCAAACTTTGTGTTTTGTAAATGCTGGCTTTTCTCTAACGTTCACCTGTGAAGCAAACAAAATATGAAACTCTTGCCTAACTGGCCGTCTGCCACTCTTCACCCTCCCTCTACTCCTCTCATCGCTGCTTTCTTCATTTTCTGCACCTCTCCAGACGGCATCTCTCACCCGCTCCACTTTCCTCTCTGCTTGTTTACAGTAAGCAGGTCCTAGCAGGATGGTTTTACCTTTTATGGCCATTCTTCATCCACGGTAAAAGTGCACTAATACAACGGCATGTTACCCAACTCCCCCCTCCTTATTCTGACCTCCTGGATGGGGTACCGGGGTGGGTGGACTGTGTGCATGTGTGTGTGTGTATGTGTGTGTGTGCAGACTGTGAAGCATTCGATTTCTGATGTGTGGTAAAAGCACCTTTTTTAAAAAATGTCTCACATGTCTACTGTCTACATAGACAGATAATGGCTGAGGTGTCTGGCTGTATAAAAAGCTCCTCTCACAAGTGTTTAGGTTAGACAGGGGGTCCCTGACACACACACACACACACACAGACAAAGCAGGCAGGTGTTATTGAGTAAGACCTGGTGAGAGGGGTGAGGGGGTGAGGGAGCATCCCTCCCTCCAAATGCTCTTTGAAAAGACTATAGTTAAACAAGCTATAGGAAAATTATTGCTGACCCCTTCCATGTCCTGTATTCAGAATACGAACTGCTCCCATCAGTTAGACACTACGGGGTTTCAATGAAATACAGGAAATGATGCCTGAATAGCTATAAAAACTCTTTCATCCCTCTATCAGTGAATCTCCTAAACTCAAGATATAAGGAGGGTGTGAAATGAGGGGCTGTGATGCATGTATTTGAATGCACTTTATGTCTGCAATTGTCTGTGCTATGCACTTTATGTCTGTTACTGCACTATAATTGTATGTATTTTTTATGTGGCAGCCTTTATGTCCATGACAAATTTCCCTTGGGACAAATAAACTAATCTTGATCTTGACCTGTTGTGAACACATCCACACATTCAATGCAGGAATGAGCGCGAGTAGAAGAGAAAGAGATGACATATGGCATTGTGCAGGCATAGTGGGCACGGATGGGAAATGTCATGTTTCAAAGCAATGTTAATTAATATGTGAAGACAGCATTAACTCCTTTTCATACTTAAGCTCTGTAATTCCACCCTACACAGTGTAGCATCAATTAAAACCCTTCAGACCTTCTCCACTGGTGCTCTTTGCTCCACGTCAAGGCCGGCATGTTGGCGGGAACCATCTAAGAGATTTCTCACTGTCCCTAAGAGCTACAAACACTTCTAATAAAAGTCATTCAAAAAATAAGGGCTTATGTATGTGTATGTGGATGTGTAAGTGTATGTGTAAAGTGTATGTGTATATGTGAGTTTGTGTGTCTGTTTGAGGCCTATGTGCAGCAGCAGGGACTTAAGTTAGCCACAGGGTGTGTGCTGGGATCTTACCTCCATTGGTTATGAAATGTCAACGTGTACGTGTGTGTGTGAGTGTGTGTGTGTGTATGTGGCTCTGGAATGCCAGTGTTAAGGGCCTGAGAAACAGCCATGTACAAACAAACATAGGCTCGTCTTTCCCTGTTGCCCTCCTCTGGTCCCTATCACTCACATGAATACACACACGTACACACACACACACACACACATTCACAGACACAGTGTGGTTGCATGGGAGCGGTGTTTATTGTCTCAGTGTTAACTAACGTTGCTGCCATATCTGGCCCCTGTAATTAGATTTACCTTTCCTTGTTTTTCTTTCCTTTCATTCAGCCCTTTCCTGCCTTTTGCTTTCTCTCTCTCTCTCTCTCGCTCTCTCCATCAAAGTGGTTTTTTCTTCCATGAGCGGGCCAGCTCATAGGGAAGGGATGAGGAGGGTGAGGAGGAGAGGAAAGGAGAAGATCCCGGTCTCACCTCTCCTCTGTTGCTCATTATTTTATTTTAATTTTTCATCCTGTTTTTTCCCCTGCCTCCAGTCGATCACCTCGGAGAGATCCCCTCATGTCAGATTCCCTGCTTCATTTCTGTGGGAATAGCAGCACTCTGTGGCTCCTCCCAGAGCGCTGCCGGTGGGATCTGCTTTCCTGAGGTATGTGTCACCCTTACCTGGAGGGGTGGTATACCTTGCTCTAGGGCGCACATAGACACAAAAAACATAAACATACAGTTAAATTTCAGGGGTGAACAGGCACTCAATGGGTCCCTCTTGGTCCCTACTGTGAGTGCAATATCTCTGTGGCGCAGCTGAAAGATGTTAGTGCGTGTTTTCCCCACAGAGCCGAGGTTGCAACCTACTGTCAAGGGATATATTGTGATTTCTCTATTGTTGTTTTGCCTTTTATCTGTTCCCTCCTTCCATTATGTCTCTCTTCTCTTCACCAACTGGTCCCCTATGGTTTGAGATGGGGAGACAAACATACACTTATAGACAAGTACTCATAGAAACATCCACATAACAATTGTAAACCAAAATGTTTATTGCAATACTCATTATCTTATGACACATGCCCAGGAGAGAACACTTACACAAAGTTTTGTTTAAAGTAAACGGTATGTCTGTGTGTGTGTGTGTGTGTTTCTGTTTGTGTGCATGGGCTGCTGATTTTAGCAACACTCTTTTTTAGTGACACAGTCTCTTAGTTCTGTTTTGGAAAGAAAAACTAAAAATGTCCCAGTGCTGGTGGAAGTGACCCCACAGTGCCAGCTGTAAACTCCTCTTATGGTAGTGTTATGGTCATGTGTACTGTGTGTGTATGTCTACGTGGGCTATGCCACTTTGTTTTCCCCTCTAGATTTAAAGCCTTACATGGAGACAAACAGACACCAGAAGCTACAAGGAAGTTCCCCAGACAGGTTTTTGTTGTGTATGCATATGTGTGTGCGTATGTCTTTCTGCGTCTGTGTGTACACAAACCTTCGAGGCCCATGGGTGAAGGCTACCATATCAAAGGTTCAGTGAGCCGGGATTAAATATCACTCCCCCGCTGAAGAAGGTTTGGTCCTGTTTAGAAGTGACAACAATAGGTGGCAGAACATTAGACTGTCACTAGAGGGGCGAAATCCGGCCCGCTATGCCCTGAAGTACATGGGTTTTAATCTTTTCAGTTTAAATTTGATGGGCCTGCAGCTGCCAAAAATGAGCATCTGTCACATCTTCCTCTTACCTTTTTACTTTTTTCCTGCTATTTTTGCCTGTCCTGCTCTTGTTTTTATCTGTCTTTGAATGCTGAGACACATGTTTGGAAATGAAAGACAGGAGAGTTGAGTGCAAGAGGGAATAAAAAAGAAAAATACTCAACTGCCCCCCTTCTCTCACTCCCTCGCCTCCCCCTCCTCCTCCTCAGCCCTCCCCTCCAGGGAATGTTTTGGGGCCCAGCTCATATTTTGTTTGCACAATGCATTCCTGCAGGCTCTTTATTTATGTCAATCTTCCTTTTGATCAGAGTCCGGTTACCACCGGTTACCCACTCGCTGCTCCTGTGAGTGAAGGAACCCACCTGTGATGCAGGACTGTGTATTTGTGTGTGTCTGCAGGAGTCTGGGGCCTTCGTTCCAGGGCAAGTTTACCGTCAATTAATATGGCTAAATGATTCCCTCACATGGTAAAGTATTTATGTAAGGTGATCTGGCTGGTGGCGGAGCCCAGGACATCTGGCTGTGATCTACGCCACAGATGGTCCTACCTGCTCACACACTATGCTACACACACACAGGCACACAAAGAGTCTGGAGGTGGAGAGGTGAGGTAGATGTTTTGTGTGTGTATTGAACTGTGTGTGCATGTGCTGTGCATTTTAGGCTTTACTGCCCGACTGCCGCTGCTAAAAAGGAAATGGTGAAGTCAAGCCTTTCAATGGGATGCACACACACACTGCTGAGAGAAGAGGTCACGCATGCTTGACTTCTGGGCTTTGGTTTGGAGAACTAGAGCTTTGAGTATTTACAAAGAAGGGTGATGAACAAATACACATAAAAATAACATATTTTACTTGGCAAACGTGAAGAGCATATACTTCATATAGGATTCTGCATCTAGTCCAAAAGAAAATGAAAAAAAGAATGAAATGAAAAAAGATTAACAAGGAGGAAACATATAAAAACAGCATGCAACATGAAAACTGATCTAAACAAACAAACCTTCTTGCATCATTTCATTTAACTATTCATATTGCTGTATGAATGATCTGCTGCAAAGGTTTCCATAATTGATTTTTTACCTGTAAAGTTTATGATCTGTCACTGACTGCTATGGTTTCCAGAATTTACCTTGACCTGCTCGCTGTTTCAAAATGTCTGAGTGGCGTCTTGTACAGTAATCTCATTGTGAGAAGAGAATAATTCAGGTTTAAGAGTAAGAACACCTTGTCACCATCACATGAGGCGAAGGACATATTGTTACCACCATCATTAATCATCATTATCATTTTCATCATCATGAAATGTCTTGCAGTAACATGGAGCAGAGCAACTCTCAGAATCAACTGTCAAAAGAACAGATGTTAGGTGTTTGGACATTCACTTGCTTTTCATGCTGTCTGTTTTTTTTCTACCCCACGAGGATAACCATGTTTCATTTTTGTAGTGTGGACTGTTACAAGATGCTCTGCTGTCAACT
>NC_056535.1:13872004-14119504 GCF_910596095.1 Thunnus maccoyii | reverse complement strand
CTTTCACAACCAGCATCTTAGATAAATATGACATAAAATGAACTCTCACACTCACATATTGCAAAGTTTGTTGTATACACTATAATATTCCTTTTGCTCCAACTCAGCCTCTGCCGCACACACACACACACACACACACACACACACACACACACAAATAGGTGTCCTAACCTACACTGTCTCTCTGCCTAAGTTCCTTATTTAATGTGCTTTGGATGGTTCCACTTGTGGCGCTGAATGAACCAGCTCACTCTTCTAGTTCTAATTGCCTGCTTTCGTCAGCCCTTCCCTGACACACACATCTACACACACACACACATGCACACACACACACACACACACATACACACACACACACACACACACACACACTTATGCACTTACACACCCCCTATGAGGTGCTAGCGCCCAGTGTGGCTAACGATGCACAGCTACAAAGGCAGTGCTGGGCCCCTGTTACTCCGTTAGCCAGTCTCTGTGCAAGTGCTCCCAGCAAGCGTGCTGGATTTTAGGGTTTAGTGTCCCACTGAGACAGAATAATGAGTGTATGTTTCTAATCTGCGTTCACGGCTGTGTATGTGTGTGCATGTGTGTTTGTGTGCAACAGCAATGCTGGAGAATAATGAGTGTGTGTTGCTAATCTGGGCCCTAGGAGACTACCTCTCCCTGCTCCTCTCACACTGTCTCAAATCAGCGGCCTCTCTCTCACTCTGTCTCTTCTCTCCTCTCACTCTCTGTATGTAGGCTAATTTAGCGTTGGCTTTGATGCGTTCTCCTGCGGGCCTGCGTTTCTCATATCCAAATGCAGGGATTAGCCGGCTTTTATTCTCCAAAGCCCATCTCATCCTGTTCTCCCTCTTTCTGTCTGCTTGCCGTCTCCCCGACCCTTGGAAACAGTGGCAGGGACTTAACAACCTGACAACAACTGCTTTGTTGTTGTGTTTTTGTGTATCGGTTGTTAGCTTAGGCGCTTAGCCCTTTGTGGGCCTTGTGTTTGCTTGTGCGTTCTGGGGATACGTGTCAATAGGGAGTGGGATGGAGGGGAGATTTTCCAGGGATGACAGGAAATAAAGATGAGGAGGGGTTAGGAGAGCAGAGAAGAGAAGATGGAAGAGGAGAGTAATTTAACAGCCTCTATCTTGTTTTAAGATTCATTAGGAGGAATAATGGGAAATTATGTGGAACTAAGTTACGTCTCTGGGTGACATCCTGAATCCCTTTGTAGCGAGTTTTGTGTGGGTATTTCTGCATGTTTGTGTGTGAATGTATGTGTGTGTGTGTGTATGTGTGTGTGTGAGAGAGAGAGATGGCAGGTCTCTTGGTGATATTCTAAATCCCTTTGTAGAGACAGGGACTGTCACTTCTGAGCGTGTGCGTGATGAAAGTGAGTGTTAAGCAGCAGACGCAGCCAGCATGCTCCCACAGAGACAACACACACACGCACGCACACACACACACACACACACACACACACACACACACACACACACACACACACATAGGCACACCCACACACCCATACATTGAGAAAAAAGTCTCTTGATGATCTTTCAAGAGATCTGCAGAAGTGGCTTAGGCAGCAGCTATGGCACCTCTGGGACTCTTCACAGACTTAGACACACATGTATATAGCACATATACACACACACACATACACACACACACATACACACACACCTTCTAAACTTGCAGCACTCTGTCATACAGATAGTGCTTAATTTGTAAATGAGGATCACAGAGTGAGTGTTGACCAGATGTGTCAGGCGAGAGAAAAAGCTCATGGGGTGCATCAAACACACAGACTGACACACACTGGACAACACTTACTGTAGCTCCTCCGATAAACAACCATCATAAACAATTCTATGCTGAGCACACCTTTTAATGGGTTTACGGTTTTATAAACTGTACTCATTTCACCATATAGCGCAAGTCTTAAAGTAATAAGCCATGAAATGAAGAAAAAAAGCCAGAAAAATTCTTGTGAATTTTGCGTGATGGAGGTTTGAGAACAGAAAAGTGTTGATGGGGGGGGGGGATCTTTAGGGGGAGATAGCAGGTGAGCAGTATGTGTCACATAGCAGTGGTATGTATCATCTGAAAGGTGGGAACTTGAAGATTGTCAAATTCTTCATAAATCTGTAATGAACATTGTGCTTTGGTTCAAATTTTGAGAGTTTAGAGTGTATAAGGGCTTAGAACATTATGATGGAAGTATATGGTGGCCATTCCCAAGCTCAACTTTGTCTCATAAGTTGTTTTTCTGAGTTGATACCATTTGTTACACAGATTTGGTGCCATACTGAACCATTTTTGACCACTTGAGAATTGATAAAAATGGTCAAAAATCCCTCCAAAATACCACATTAAGACACCAAGATCTTGAGGAACAACACTGAAAAATTCATGATGTGATTTGGTATCAAAAACTTTTGACATTTGGAGATGTCTGTAAGAATTGCATTTTTTGGTGATTGGATGGTGAACGCTTCTGCTCTGGAAATTGCTCAGAAACCCTCAATGTGTGTTGTCAATATACCTAGGAAAGGAGACTAACATCATCTCACATAAATACAATTGGGCTCATTGCATCCACAAGAGTTTCAGCTTTCCAGTCATACCAAATGTATGCAGTTCCAAGACTGTTTAGGGACTCCAGTATGCAGAAATACTCCATTTTTAGAATAGGTGAAAATAACTCATTTATACTGCATGCAAAAAACAGCATGGTTTTTGCCCAAAACTGCATGGGAGCATAAAGTGGGCATGTCTGTGAAGGGGAGACTTGTGGGTACCCATAGAAAACATTTTCATCCAGATATCCTGGGGTGAGAGGTCAAGGGACCCCTTTGAAAACGGCCATGCCAGTTTTTCCCTCGCCAAAATTTAGTCTAACTTTGGAGCGCTATTTAGCCAACTTCCCGAGCTATCATGACATGGTTGGTACCAATGGATGCCTTAGATCTTCTACTTTCATATGATACCAGAATCTTCACTGTATCTTTGAAACTGAGCCTGCTACAGCCTCTGAAAGACAGTAATCTAGGCCGAGGACGCCAGTGTTTTTGGGGAGTTTACGAGGTTAAACAGAAGCTTTGAAAGTCCGACTCTGGGTGAGTCCTGGAGCAAGAGAGAGCGGCAGGTGATAACTGTCAATCAACGCCCACACGGCAGACAACAAAGCTAATATAAGTCAAATCCTATTAATGGAGCAATAATTTCCAAAATGAACACCAACACACTAATTATATGGTCCGAATTTAAAGATTGAGACCATAATGACTGATTAAAAAAAAATATTGACTTAGTATTTCAAGAGAGAAGTTGACACTTTTTGAATGGGAGTCAATTGGAGGCAGGGATTTTTGGAGCCAGCATGTAGCTGCCGTCAGTGAATTTGCACTTTAATGTACTTCTGCAACAGCTTCAGCCTCAAGCCTTGTTTTAAAATTCTTTCAAACAGCCAGTCTACTAGGGCCTCAGCATATTCTCCCTCTTGATACCTGTATCTGCTAGCGGATACCACTGAGCTAGTATCAGTGCTAATGTTTTAAGCAGTGTTTTGGCTATAGGAGCAACTGAGTGTCACTTGTTTTTTTTCCCCTAGGATGGCAATGGAAGCACTGTATTATACTACACAAAGGTGAGCTTGTGTTCTGTCCAAGTGTGCAAACTAAAATGTGTGCTGGGAGCGATGTCTCAAAAAGTTTTATTGATTTCTTCACTCTAGTTTAATTCAAATTACACAAATACTTACCGTTCATCAGGGACACTAACCGAGAAAGACCTGAGAGGATATCACCTGTTCAGCTGGCTTATTGTCTAACTGATTGACCGACTACTTTGCCAACATTAGTGTTTTATGAGTAAAAGAATAAAAGATAATAAATAATAAAAGAAGGTCAGAACAAATACTGAAATATAACAGAAAATTTGAAAGATTTTGATCATGTTTTGTGCCAGATCCCACAAAATGGGCAGTGGTCCTATTCTGGGAGATTCCACATCCTATCAGACTAATGCAGACACTACACTCTAACAATGTATCAGTGCATCATCGGCTCTATCATCATCAGCTCTTTTAATCATTCACCCCGCCGTATCTTTTTCTCCCTGTCATTGTTGTGTTGTGGCTGGAGGAGGCTCCTGATTCTTTGCTCTGTGTTGACTGTGATTGAAAGTGACCTCTGACCTTTCTGGCTCTATGGAATTCCATACATAGTGCGTCTGTGACCCTCTGACCTCCAGCTGCGCTCTTATTCTATTGGCTGAAAGGCTCCCTGTGCCTTGTAGCAAAGTGCCACCAGTCAGAATCAAGGGGTCAAAGGTCAAGACTTGTGGAAATGAGGCAATCGAGTAGTGTTCTGCCTTTTACAGTGCAGCTAAAATACGATCTTTCTGTACACACAGTTGTGCACATGAGAAAGAGAGAGAAAGAAAGAGAAGAGACCACATCAAAGTATTTTATCTAAATGTATTTTTTTGCAGTGTGAAACTGCAGTGACATAACTGAGTTGTGACCAAGTCAGCTTTATAGGCGTTCCAAGTTAGTCTTGGGTCTAAAATGATCATTTTAGGTCTCATTTTTGGTCATTTGCTATCATCCATATCAGTTATGATAACATTGTACTCACCAAGTTAATTTCAGTCAATTATCTAAACTACTTCATATTACACACTGGTACTGTTGGTGCACCGGTAATGTTGGTAATAACCCCTCATTTTACAGGAAAACTGTCTTGTCAACTGTGATGAATATCTACAGCAGACAGTTGAGGTATTAATTTTACTGTTCTCCTTTGTCCCCTACTATCAAATTAATTAAAGGATAGGTTCACAATTTTGCAAGTCTGTCTTAAAACAATAGTCATGTGCCCAAATGAACACTGAAACAGGTTTTGCTTGCTGTAATCATTCCTCCTGTTCATACTGACCATTAAAAAACATCCCTTCATAATGCACTTTCAGTGTAAGTGATGGGGAAAAAATCCATAGTCCTCCTTCCATGCTGTCCAAATTAGTCAAATCTAGTGGATATTACTGTCTTTTTACTACTATTACTCAGTCTGCTGAAGCCTCATATTAGCTTCAGATAAACTTTTAAATGCATTTTGTGTGGAAGAAGGACTGTGGATTTTGGCACCCAATGCACATTGAAAGTGCATTTTGAGGGGATCTTTTAATGGTCAGTATGTACAGGAGGAATGATTACAGCGAGCAAAACCTGTCTCAGTGTTCATATGAGCACCTGAAGAATTCCAGACAGACTTTAAAAATCGGTCAACCTATCCCTTAACTTATTTGTCATAAATGTAATAAGTGAGTGTCTAAGGGATTTGATTGACACCCCTATAATCTTCTCATCGCTGATGTGTCTTGTCCCATTTGACTTCTTTTTAGCAATGTTGCTGCCTTTTGAGATTTCAGCAATTAACTTTAGCAATTAACAATTTTATCAAAACTGATGGAAATGGTGGCTCAACCTACAAGAATATTATCTTTTATGACACAAGTCTCACACAGCAAATCAAGGTCAAGTCAAATCCAGATCATTAGTGTTAAGTCAGAACGAGTACAAATTATATCTCACAGAAACATTTACACATTTCCTAGCAATGTAAAAATCTGGTTTGACTCGATAAATGTATTTTAAAAAGTCATTATCTTGCAAACATCTTCAAATCTGAGTCAATCTAAGTCATGTGACTTTATCTCACATTTACTCCAGGTTCAACAAAACTGTAACCTTAAAGCTCAGCTTTTGAAGTTAAGGGAACTTCAAAGATCGGATAACTTAGCGCACACTCAACAACGTCAATGTCCAAGCTGTCCAAAACTTCCTCTGATGCCTCTGTAGTTGAACTTTACTTCAAGTATTCTCCTACAACCCCATCTAGACCCCCAAACTTCTGTCTTTGTCAAAATGAAATGCCCTCCATCTTCCAGACAGAGGGGAGGTGGGGGTGGAGGTGAGGCTGTCAGCAGTGGCAGCACCTGGCTGTGGAGCAGCCTTGATCAAGGCCCTGAATTGGACATGAACATGGAACGCTCATCTCCCTGCACTGCTCAGCCCATGACACTGTTACAGGACAGGCTGACAGACAACGCCTTTACTGTCTCTGAGCTCTGGCTTTGAATGTCCTTTAAGACAGGCAGGTACAGGAGAGTGGAAGAGAAGGAGAGTGGTGTTCCTTCTTTTTGTCTCCATGCTGACAGGTCAAAGACAGGTTCATCTTTGCTTGGTCTTTACTCCATTTCAGTGATAACTTCCTTCACCTTTATCTGTCACCATACGTCTTTTAACCTGCTCAAGCAATCCATGCAAGTTTTCCACACAACTACCTATGCACTCCTTGCAAAAATGAATCTGCCTCCAACTCCCTCTGTCCCTCCATCCCTAAACCCGGCCATAGCATGCTGTTTTCTGTTGCTTCTCTTGTGGGATTATACTTTTCACAGAGGGAGGGAGAGAGGTGGAGAGCTGGAGAGAGCAGAGGAAGGTCCAGAAAAGAGCCCTAAAATAACTGTCATGCACGTGGACAGGCAGTGATTAAGGATTTAACTGATCATCCTGGGGCTGACAGTGAACCAGCTATTATCTAGCAGGAATCAAACGCTGCTCAAAGCCCTGGGAGGCTCTCTGCGCCTCTCAGCATCTCTCAGCTCCTCTCAGAGGCCTGGCCAACATGAAAGGAGACGTCAGGGTCTGGCAGCTGACAAGCCACGGAGAGAGAGAAGGGGGATAGAGAGAGAGAGAGAGAGAGAGAGAGAGAGAGAGAGAGAGTAAAGTAATGAGATCTTTATTTTGGCCGTTACCGCAGGGACTGTTGATCTGTGTTGTAGTGATGTGCAGCGGAATACAAAGACCCACTCTGTTTGTTTATGTGGGAACTCTGGCTATGTGTGCGTGTTCGTGCGTGTGCGTGCGCGTTGCATGTCACTCAAAATTAGAGGAGAAAAAGTTATTCATTAATCTTGCAACGCCTCACAAATGACAGGAAACTAGACACTACCAGATGAATAAAAGTAAATCTTATTGAGACTGCGGTGAGAGCATAATTACAGTTACTGTAGGAGGAAATTAGTGAATTGGTCTGTGTGTGTGTGTGTGTGTGTGTGTGTGTGTGTGTGTGTCTTATGTTGGTGTGGTTACACTGTTTGTGTTCTTCTTCATCAAAGGCCTTTCCATGACACAAGAGACTTTACACTTGATCCTCCTGCTGATCTCCCCACTGAAGTATGTGCTTCTGTGTGTATGTGTGTGTGTGTGTGTATGTTGTACGCCATGCTGCACCATGTTGTGGTGGACTAAAGTGGTTAAGCTTTACTTCCTGCATGTGTTGAACAATACCAGCGTAGAGTTTCCTTGCTTTTGAGATAATGCATTAGAAACCCACAGTTGGTGCTTTAATTACTATGGAAGTCTTGACAGTACATTTTTGATAAATTACTTTTGTCCAAATATGTCCGTACATGAAAAGAAAAAGAAAAATTATATTACATTTATTATCATTTGAATTATTACATTTTTACACAGCAGAAAAAATGTGTAGTTCAGTTGCAACTTACATTTTTTATGCCAGCTATCACTTTGTCAGTTAGATTTTTCCACTGGTCATTTGGTTTGGATGGTTTGTTTAGTTGCACATTGCTTATGGATCAATAAACATCATCATAGGGTTTGAAGAAAAATTTAAATGTGGTTGAGAAAAAGGATTTTAATGTTAGAAAGATGATTTCATATCTTAAATCTTAAAATATCTTCAGAATTGTTACAGGTTTTATATTCTGATTCAGTTAGTTAAATTCAAATCGGATTTACAACCGACTTCATCCTCAAATAATCTTGAATATTTTTTTCCTCAAAAACAACAACAAAGAGGTACTTAAGTAATGACATTTCTCAAAATAAAACTAGTTCAAAAGCTGGTCACAATACTTCAAAATACAAGAAGTTGCTTTAAATCTGCAATAATTGATTTTTTTGGCCATTTGTGGGCAAAGGAAACAAGCTGTAAACACAACACTGACATGTTATCATCTTATAAACTTGATATGGTGAACTCGCAGCAAACAGTTGACTATTTACAGTACACAGCCAGCAGATACAGAGCAACATTAGTGTTCGTTTGGAGTCGTGTGTGTGTCCACCTGACAAATGAAAGTCCAATATTCATTCCGTTTTTGGTTTTCACCAACTCCCAAGAGGAATATCTGATCTGACTCTTTATCTTCGACAGTAAATGCCCCAATATGTCACCTACCAGCTAGTCGCTTTGTGGTTAATAACAGAAAATAAAAATTAGTTCTGACATTGTATGTGATCACATTATTTGAAAAAAAAAGTAGGACAAATATTAGTTGTGTGGTAGCTGTGTATGAACTGAATGACATCATAATGGTCTTTTGTGTGCCACATTTTCTCAACATGCCTGGCCCCATGGTGGCCAAGGTGTGAGCATCCTTCACATAAGATTCCACTTTTCTTCTGTATCAGTTTATCCTGTGTTGTTCACACTACAGCAGGACTATGTTCCTGTGTAGCAGCCTTGAACTTGGTGCTTCTAATTTCTCATGGTCTTCAAGGACCACTGCATTTTCTGTGCTTTTGTTGCAAGAGTACACACACACACACACACAAGCATGCACATACCCATACACACAGGCTCACTCGCTCATGCAGAGATGAGTGCTGTGTTCCTTCCTGAGGTCCCTTCACACATTAGACCAGCTCTAATAATAAAAGGGAGAGGAGTCAGAGTGGATCCTTTGAGTGTTCAGTTGAGGGCGGGTGACCCACTTATCCATTCCTCAGGCTTTGTCTGGGCCTCTGGGTTAACCCACTTACCCACTCCCCAGGCTTCTGCAGGGCCCTGGAGTGAAGGCCGGCTCCTTTTCTCATCAAACAACTGCTCTTAATAAAGGCCAGGGGCTGGGGAGCCTGAAGCCCACAGAGTCGTGTGTGTGTATGTATGCACATACACACACATACAGACATACACAACAGTACACTCAGAGGATCAGAACAAAAACCCACTTACACGCTCCTCAATCGTTTTCTGCTCAAACAGCAAATTTGTTCTAAACCTTTATCATCGTTTGCTATATCGACACGCAGGGTTTCTGCTTGTGTGTGTTTTCTGTATGGTTTTATGTGTGTTTCTTCTTCTGCGCGCCTGTATCTGTGTGCATATCAGCTTAGAGATCTCTCTCCGTCTCCTCCACCACCAAACTGCATTTGCATTTTAATTATGTCAATGTTTGTTCAAAAGCATGACAGGCGCTCAGACATGACAAAATGGAAATAAGGGACTTAAACTGGGGAATTACAGCCCATTCGCTCATGTTTTGTGCGACGCTAACATAATGTACACCCCTGTGTCCCGCATGTAAAACCCTTCTTTTTCACGCCTCTTAATCCAGCTGTGGGGGTTACAGAGGAGGCTCACTCAGGGGAACCTGAGCGGTATCAGGAGCATAGGGAAGAATTCATTATATGTCAATAAATTTGCTATGTTCCATCATTTCATAGCTTTGTTTCATCTGTTTTTCCTTTTGTGTAACCATTTGTAAGTCCAGTAATGAATGTTTGTATCTCTATGAAGTTCAGTCTTGAGTCTCCCTTGTTAGACATTGTAACTTTTCTGAAAAGCATGGCAATCATAGGAAAATGGCATTTTCAATTTTCCTTCATTTTCCAAGATTTTCAGTCCTTTAACTGAATAATTCAACATTTTGGGAAATGTTCTTATTTACTTTCTTTCTGAGAGTGAGATGAAAAGAAAAGTTGGAGTCAGGACATGTTTAGCCAAGTTTAGCATAAAGACTGCAGTCATCCCTAAATCTTGACATCACAGGTTGGCAGGTTTTTTACTATAGTGCCTGGGGACCAAAATCCTAAATCGTGCTTACTGATTTTATCTGGCAACCTGTGCTATAGCTGGAGATGGAGCTCAGAAATACTGGGCATGGTGCATCAGCAAGAAACACATAAGTCCCCCCAAAAATGTTTTTTTTAAAAAAAAAATCCATTTATATTTTTGTTTTCTTTGTTGACAGGTCAGACAAATAAGATACATTGTGTATATGAAAAAAAAAACAAATTAGATTTATTGGCTCTGACCATTGGCTGGAGGCTAAACATGTTCTCCCCCTGCTTCGTACTTAACACACAGACAGGATCAATCCCTTGTTTTACTACATTTTCCAAAATGCTGAACTATTCCTTTTTTCATTATTAGATGACCTGAGTGAGAGAAAGTAGGATGGGAGCACAAGAAGGAAATAACAAATGTGTTTCCTGGTGAGGTATGTTGTGTTTACCTCAGTTTTTTTTGTTTTTTTGTGTTTTTTTGTTTTTACTTTTGTCATAAAGCCATTGAAATGTTTTCAACATGCTTAAAAGTGCAACAGTAGCATAAATAGAAGAGACTCAAAAAGTCAGCAAACAGACTTGGTAATGTCAGTTCGGCAGAAAGATCAATCTGATGTTTGCTAACATTAGCCACTGTAAGATACTGGTCATACCACAGCAAGTAAGGTGTACTGAATAAGCCTTTTTCACAGAAGACATTTCGACAAGACACAGCAGGAAAAACATAGGTGTAAATAATAAAATGAATGATGGCTGAATTCCATTTAGACACTTTGGTTTCAGGGTCCTATTGTGCATGCTGGCTCACTGTCACACTGTCATGGCTTACTAAAATACAGCTGAATAGAACAGAGCCATCGTTAACGTTATTAGTAACACCTGTGCTTTTACTACTGTGACAAGTCAAAAATGTGTGCTATTAAAAAGAAAGGCTCTTGAGCAAGAGAACATTTTATTGCTTAAGAATAAACTTTTTGTTGTTATTTCTTCTGTCAAAAGTTACATTGTCTTGCTTTAAACTCACAAGCAGCAGCCAGACACAGATAAATGGCTAAACAAGATGGCACACAAAGTTCCCCTGAACTCCTGACATGCTACCTATCCTCAGTCCTTCCTCACCTTTATCGCTGCCTGTTTTCCCTCCCTCCCTCCCTCCTCCTCCGTCTCTCCAGTGAGTGGCAGGGCCAGGATGGTGCTTCTGTTGTGTGTAATAAATGCTGTTGTATTGAGCCCACAGGGAAACCCTACTCTCCTCTCCCAGCCATTACTGTCTAATGGCCAGATGATGGGAGAGACACACACAGAGCCTGTCACGGAGACACTGATATACTGCCCTGCTATGTGTGTGCACATGCATGTGTATGTGTGTGCATGTGTGCATGTGTCATATAGAGGCTGATATACCACCCTGGCCCCTGGGCAGAGGGGGAGGAGGGTGGGGGTGTGGGGGGGTAACAGCAGTAACTCACTCGCAACCTGATCAAGCAGTGATAAATCTTCTGAAGCCATCCTGTTTCCTGACACTCACACACACACACGCATGCACACACACACATATAGCTCCACCCTCTCACTCCCTCTTACCCACTGAACCCTTTGGGCGACATTGAAAAGGATATGCGCATCACTTAAACTGTCCCCTATGTGCGTTATATTACAGGAGAGATGTTATGGTTCTGACTCACTGAGAGTAGTTCAGTTCAGTTTTTTTTTTTTTTTTTGCCATATTAAAAGTTCTTAGTAGAGATATAAACCTCACTCTCACCATTATCTTTCCCTCCTAATCAATAGGTTTTAATTGCATAATGACCGCTCTTGGTTAGGTAAAACATGTTGTCACTTTATGTAATTTAAAACTGTTAAAAAATAGCTTTGCTTCTGCTTCCAGAGCACCAGACACTCTGTCAGCATTGTGGTCATTGAAAGGAGGTTAGATGTATTATCAGTGACTTTTTCTTTGACATGCAATAATGATACAAATATTAATATTAGTTATAATGACAATAATGAGGATACTACTATGATAAAAATAGTCATCTTGATAATAATAACACCGGGGAGGTTTAACAAGTCAGATGTTAATAATTCTACCAAACAACAGGAATACTACCGCAATTCCCCCTATTCCCTGTCCTCAAGTTTCCTCTGCTTACCCTTAACTTTCCCAAAACTTTCCTTTTCCCTTACTCTCTCTCCTCCCCTTAAACCCCTCACCCTCCTCATGCACAGACTCATATATTGTATAATTTTATATTAAATTATATTGCATTATATTGTATTATTATATTATATTATTTTATATCATCATATTATAATAGATTACATATATTATATTATTTATAATCTCTTTCCCCCTCTTTATCCATCCAATGATCCCATTTCAGTGCCATCTTAGCTCATCTCCAACCTCATCCCCAGTACCTCTTTTTCCTTTTTCCTTTTGTTGTTGTTGTTGTTGTCATTGTTGTGCTTATTCAATAATTTTTTTTCTTTTGTTTCTTCTGCATTATTAGGTTAGCCCTGCCTTATCAAAGGACCTATGCATCACGGTTGATATACATATCTACATAAATTGTTAACTGTAACCAAATGTATGGTGTACTCCATGCCTCCCTCCCTTTCACCCACACTAACATGAACTTGCGGATCTCCCAACATCCTCCCTCTACCAACATTTACATTACAACTACCCATTACTGTACCTTTCACCACCCTCAACCATTACTCTACCCTCCGCCCCCAACAGCCAAATACAATCACTTAATGTATGTATATATATATATATGTCCTGATTTCTCCACACTACATTGCCCAGTCCCATCCACACCACCTTGGAACAAGCACATTGTGCAGCACAACCTTTTTCTCATTATCAATGTTATTATCAATGTTGTGTTGTTTTTTTGTTGTTTTTTTGGCTTTGATTTGATCAATAAAGTATAAAAAAAGGGGTAGGAGTTAAAAAAGTTCTTTACTTCATCCTACGCCCTTTTCGAACATTGAAAGGTTATTATTTGTGTTGCTTACTGAAAGTTTGCTGTTATTTTTGTTTTCTGTTTTGTTTTGTTTTGCTGCCTATATATTTTATTTTGTTATTTTAACATCTAATTCATTAATCAATCTAATCTAAAAAAAAATCTAATCTAATCAATACCAGTAGCATCATGACATTGCCACTGAATATAAGAGGAATCAGCTCCCCTGCAAAAAGGACCAAAGTATTGAACCATCTACACAAACTGAAATAAGACATCTGTCTAGTACAAGAAACCCATCTCACAGCCCAGATGGATTGGCCAGACCTACCACTCAACTAACAATTCCAAAAAACGTGGTGCTTCCATTCTGATTAGCAAAAATACACCATATTCCCATAAATCAACTGTAACTGAACCATCTCACAGCCCAGATGGATTGGCCAGACCTAACACTCAACTTACAATTCCAAAAAATGTGGTGCTTCCATTCTGATTATCAGAAACACACCATATTCCCATTAATCAACTGTAACTGATCTGGAAGCACGTTTAATTATCATCAATGGCAACATTGAGAAAGACAGTATAACAATAGCTAATATCTAAGGCTCCAAAACTGACTACCCCACTTTCTTTTGCTCCCTATTTTCAGAATTAGCCAACTTTTCCCGATTCCCATATTATTCTAGGAGATGATTTTGACTCTGTATTGAACCCACATCTTGATCGCTGCTCCCATAAGCCCTTTCACTCCTAATCTACAATTAAACAATATATGTCAGAATGTGGACTGATATCTGAAGACTACACAACCCAGACAATAGAGAATATTACTACTACTCTTCATACCACAAAACATACTCCCGCATTCACTATTTTCTGGTTACCAACTCACTCACACATAGAGCAATAGAATCCAACATCCACAGTATTATTATTTTGGACCATGCTCCTATCACCCTCTAATTACTAACAGAAATTCACCCATATCACCCACCTAGATAGCACTTCAATACCTCACTCCTGAAACACCTAGATTTTATCAAATACTTTGAACAAAAATGGGCATCCTTTCTAGAAACCAACAGCACCCCAAGAAGTCTCTGGGAAACAGCAAAAGCAGTTCTAAGAGGTAAAATAGTAGCATATCCCACAAAAAACCAAAGAAACTGCAAGATAATATTTTCTACAGAGGGAGGTGAAGAGACTGGTCACCGTGGCCTCTCAAATGCCTACAGACATAATCAGCAAATAATTATTTAAAACCAAACACAAACTTAATAGTCTTCTTAACAAAAAACAGAATATAATATAGAATATATATAGACTCTGTCAACAACATTTTAATTGAAACAACAAACAGAAAAACCTAACATTACATCAATAAAAGACATCTCTGGAAACACTACACAAGACCACATTGCAATAAATGAAACATTCAGACAGTACTACTCCAAACTATACAACCTTGATCATGACACCATGTCTATAGAAGCTGATGCTTTTTAAGGAATGTCTCCGTCCCAAAACTCTCCACAACCTGGACAGAGAATATGGATAAACCACTCTCCCTAGATGAACTGAGGAAAGCACTACTTCTCATGCCCAACAACAAGTCCTCATGTTTATGGATACCCAGTAGAATTTTGTTAACATTTCTGGTCCCTTCTTTCACCCTTATTTTTTTTTAAAAATGATCTCCAAAATCCTTCATAGTTTTTAAATTCCCTATCATATGAATGCTGCCCTGATTACACTTATCCACACTGCTCCAACAACAGCCCTATATCTTTAATAAACACTTATGTTAAAATTATAAGCAAAGCTTTGGCATTAAGACTGGAATCTGTAATTTCATCACTTGTGCACCTGGATGAGACTTTCAAAGATTATTAAACACAATTCATCTATATAAAACCAAAACCTTTTTTCTTCATCTCCTTGAACCATTTTGGCTTTGGTTCCCACTTCATCAATTCGATTAAGATTCTATATAACACACCTTCAGCATTTGTTATCACCGATGGACAAATATCTAGATCATTCAACCTAAACAGAGCTACTAGACAGGGATACCCATTATCACCATTACTTTTTGCACTTTTCATAGAACCACTCGCCTTAGCCATAAGACAGAATGACGGCATTTCAGGCATTAAAACCAATTTACAACATCATAAAATCAGTCTATGTGCTGATGACATCTTGTTATATCTAACAAATCCCTCAACTTTCCTCCTGTCAGTCCACAATCTGATTAACAGCTTTGGCAAGGTTTCTGGGTACTCCATTAACTGGTCTAAGTCTGAGATTCTGCTTCTAAGCCATTTTGACTGGGAGGTTGGGGACCTACCCTTTAACCACACAACTCAACCCATTAAATACCTTGGAATCCATGTCTCAACAAACCCAAATGATATATTCAAACTCACTTACCACAGTACTACATAGCATCAAAAAAGACCTGGATAGATGGAATAAACTCTCTCTCTCTTTAATTGGCTGCACTTCCACCATCATGAAAATTCTCCTGAAATTCTATTTGCCATGACCCCTGTTAATCCACCCCTGGACTGGTTCTCCTCCCTCAATTCAACAGTCAATACATGTTACTGGAAAGGCAAAAGGCCCAGGATCAAAGTAACTACTCTCCAAAAACCAAAACAATATGGTGGGCTTGATGCACCAAAGTTTAGCCACTACTTTTTCTCCCACCAGCTTTGCCACCAGTATATCTGACACTGGACAAACAACTCCAATTCTGCCTGGCTTAATATTGAAAAGACCATCTGTAAGGATCTCCCCATTCAGCATATTGCATTCATAGATAAATCAGTCAAAACCCACAGCTGCTTCAAATTTAACACCATAAATACCACTCTCACTGCCTGATGGAAAGCAAATGACATACTTAACCTCAAACTATCTCTTTTTACTCTCACCACTATCTGGCATAACTCTATGTTTAAAATCAATAAGGAACCCATCAACTTCCCTGCATGGAAACAGAGAGGAGTAAGCAGCCTGGGGCACCTTGTCAGTAGCAGCTCTCTTCTGACCTTTGACCTTCTTAAACAAACATACAACTTACCCCACCACTGTCACTACCAGTACATACAGTTGAAAGAGACCATAAAAAAGAAAATTGATATCTATAACTTCCACTACTCCCTTCACTCCTCCTGTACTACTAAAATTTTTCAACCCAAAATGTTTCTATCACAGATTTACAAACCCTTTCTCACCATGACAATACTGTTTCAATAGCAATAGACAAATGGACATCAGACTTGAATATACATCAATCAGACATCAACTGGCAAATCATATGAAACAACACGTTTTCCATCTCATACAACTCAGAAATTCAGCAAATTCAATAAAATTTGCTGAATTTCTACACAGAGCACACATCACCACTCACAAAATGTACCATATGGGCTTCACAGACAGTAACATCTGCACTCATGTCCCACTGCAATAGACAACCATGCATTCTGACTCTTCACACCAATTGGGCAGTTTTGGTTGGAGGTCATGGCAAAACTGTCCGAGATCCTCAACCTCAGCATCCCTCTCTCCCCTTCCATCTCTCTGTTAGACAATCTCTTCTCACTTACAATCTCAGAATATCTCCAAACATTTATCTTAATAGCATTAACTGTGGCCAAGAAAACCATATTACTCAACTGGAGAGACAGGATGAAATTATCAATCAACCATTGGCTCAATCTGTTAACAGAGCACTTAAACCTGGAAACGCTCACATCAACCCTAAAGGACAATCTGATCCCATTCCATAACACCTGGTCTCCTTTCCTGCAGTTCATCCAGAGCTGATTCCTCTCTACACCACCTCACTCACTCAGATCTTCCCAACCCCAGTATGACAACTCAAAATAACCCACAATATGCTTGCTCAACACTGCCCATCATGACTGGTGCCCCCCCCCCCCCCCCCCCCCCCCCTCACACTTCACCCCTTTTTTATGTTTTAACATCTTTGTGTTTGTGTTGTTGTTTTGTAAATACTTTTGTCTTGAACATCTGTTATCCACCCCTGTGGTAAAGACTCATGGCTGTATTTTTGAGGGAATGTATCATGGGAATGTTATTTTGTACTCCAATAATGCTCAAGGACAAACAATTTAAGATGTTTTACCAGTTGTATTCTTTGTCAACAGTTTTCTTTTGTGCTTGTGAAAAATGTTTTTGAATAATGTTGCAGAAATGTTCTCGGTATGCAGTGATAATTTGTGCTCATGACATTTGATGTGAGACAATGGCAGCCTCTTTTAATTAGGAGTTATTTGTGTTGGCTTGAACATTTTACTTTGTGCATAACCTGAGTTTACGTGAGTAAAACTGTAAAATTTTCAAGCCTGCAACCTGTATAAAGTATTTGATCTTGTTGTCTTGCTGAATGCTACAGTGTCCTTAATGAATTCCAGACTTGGAATTCAGACTTATTTTGTATTGGGAGCACAGTGACTGTCAATAAAAATATTTTTTTTATTAATGTGTACATGCATAAAAGTACTTGCATGGGCATGTACACACACACACACACACACACACACACACACACACACACACACACACACACACACACACACACACACACATCACACACCCCCACACACACATACAGCTTCACAAACACTAGAGAGAATACAAGGACTGGACAGTGCAAGGACACCAACCCACTTCAACTACAATCAGACTAACCTTGAGAGGCACTGGTCCTTTCTCCTCCCCGGAGCTTAAAAAATAATTTGAATACCTATATAACTCTGAAAATTTGCTTGCTTTGAATGGCAAAACTCATAAATACCCAAACATTTTTGATTGCGCTCCTTTAAAACCTTGTCTCTAAAGATAAACATTGAAAAGGCTTTTTTAAAATTCAGCTTTGACTTATTTTACAGCGCCAATTGAAGCTGTTTAAACCAACCCCTTGAAGAAACCAATTGTGCAACCTGACAAAGGACTCACTGCTTTTTATTACTCAAATTGTGGATGTGTGTGCATGTATACAGGCACATACACACACTAATAAACTGACAATAACCCAGCATCCTCTTTTATTGAACATTCAAAATGGACACAAAAAGTCAATATCTGACTTCTGTACACATACAGTAGATGTCTTTGTTGTTCTTTACCGGTATGTGTGCATTTTTGTGCACCTTTTATAATTCACGTATTGCGGTATTGCATGTAACATTTAGTTTGGCTGCTATGTGACAGAAACCTTGAATAGCTGCAAACCACTATACCTATCGTCACTGACACATGAAATCAATTCAGACTGTAAAAAAAGATGTGAGTCGCTGTGTAGGGTCAGATGCTCGTGTGTGTGTGTGTGTGAGTGTGTTTTACTCTGTCTGGCCTGCGACAGTCTTCCATTGTAAAGCTCTTGTCTTACCTGAGGATTAGGTGGATCAGACATTGATTGACAGATCCTCCTTTTTCCTCCTCCCCCTCCTGCCTCCTCCTCGAGCAACACCGTGTTTGGGGTTACGGGAGAACACAGGCGGGAAACCGTGACTACAACACACCCGAGAGGGACCGCTGAAAGATGAGGTCTCCTTGAATTTGTGTACTGCGTGTGTTTGCACGTGCACATACAAATGAGTAGACTGTGTGTATATGCTTGCGTGTGCCGATGTGTATTTATATGTGCTACAGTGTATGTATGTGGAAGCGTGTATGTGAGAGCCTGTGTGTTGGTAAAGGAAGATGAAAGGTGCGTGTGTTGAGCCCTGCTGTCATTCCCTGCCATGTTTTACAGCCCGTCCGCTCTGCACAGTGATTAGAGCTGTCGACTCTGATGTGATGACATGGGCTGAAACCACAGCAGGGGAGTGAGAGAGTGGGAGAGGGAGAGAAAGGCAGACAGCAAGAGGCAGTTTGAGGGTCAGGTAGAGATCAGAGAGAAAGTTTGAGAGAGAGGGTTTAAGAGAGAGACTTGACCTTGACAACAGCTGCAGCAGCAGCTCATAAAAGTGCGGGCCGGCACTGGACCGCAGCTACAGCCCTGATGGTTCAACATACAAGCCACTACCTGCCACTGTAAAGCTCTCAGCCCACCCATTGCTTACTGAAAGTGAGCATACAGAAAAACCTTGTATGGCAGGGGAGCAGACAAAACTGATGATATACAGGCTTTGTACTATGTAAGTGCATTAGCCTTTTAGAGAATACATTCCATGACAGCTATAAGAGAGAAGAAACACAGATTTTTTTTAGATTCACAAAGCTCTACTTTAGAGCCTCAAGGAAGGCCTATACATAGTTGCTGACACTTCTTCACATACGTACACTTCACAGGCGTTCGCAATCCCTCTCTTTCACCTTTAGTTTGCCCCATTTCCATATGTTCTTAATCGGGCCAGAGGGAGGGAAGAAAGAATTGACGGGGGGGAGGCACTACTCCGGGCCTGTTTGGGTTTAACGTCTGCTCCTGCTCTAATAGAGGATAAATAAACACTGCTCTGTTGTGGGGTGCACAGTTCCTATAGACACACACACACACACAACCTACCTTCTGGTTGCGTGGCCAGTCAAAGCTAATACAGCAGAAAATGGCTTGCTCCCCTGTCCTCCCTGTGTGCTGGCGCTGTTATTACTGGAGCCTAATAAAGCCCAGATGCCTAATATTAGACGTAATCTGTCAGAATAGTTTTGTTTATGTAATTTAATTTTTCCAGGCAGTTGTTTCCAATTAGGTTGTTTAAAAGTTTTAATTGAATTAAATGGGAGATATCTACATGAAGAGAAATGGCAAAAAAAAAAAAAAATCAGGGCCAGGGCCAGGGTAGACATGTGGGAACAATGCTGTTTTGGCCTGTGCATGTGTGTGTCTACGTGTGTGTGAGTGTACACACGCGCCATGATACACACCTATCATTACAGCTTTCCCATTATTGTCAAGCCTCTCAGAAGTGAGTGCTGTAGCGTCTATGGTAATTATGACGTTATGAGGTGGCAATTACATTGAAATGTGTTTGACTGTCAAACGCCCACTACAATGACATGTCAGCCTGCTGAGATGAGCATAGAATGGTTGAAATGGAGAGAATGAAAGAAATAATGTTGAGTGACTGCTTTGCTAAGAAAGTGACACAGAGAAAATTCTAGGCAAGGTACTTGACCATTTAATAACTTTTGGTTATGAAAACCTAAAATAAGGCTTACTTGTAAGTTGTAACTTTTTGTTGAAATTGCCAAAGTTGGAGTTGGTACTATTAATAGTATGATTATATTTTTGGGCTGAAAACTGGCCACCTCTTTAAAGACATTGAATTGTGAGAATTTGGAGAATATCTTGACCTGAACTTAATCTCATTTCCTCTCAGTACACATTATTTATAGCTGTTCTGCTTTGTAACCACAAGGGGCACAAATGAGCAGATAAGAACAAGTCTTCCTTCCCTGCAGTTCATGCCTTGGGCCTGAGGGCAGAGCCAGAACCAGTGCAGTGCATGAGTTATACTGGAGGATGTGTTAGTGAATGTGCCCATCTCTGTTTATTTGGCACCTACCCACTGAAAGTATGAAAGAGTTGCCAGGTTATAGCTCAAGGCCTTTGGAAGTGGGGGTGGGTAGGTATTGGTATGGTGTGGAGTGGGGTAGGGTGGTGTGCAGGGGCAACCTGTCAAATATCCCGAAGAAAGAATAGGCGAGTGCGTGTTAGAGAGCATTCCAGAGGAAAAAAAAAAACAGGGAAGAGAGAAAAAAGAGAGACAAGGATCCCTTCAGAAGGCAGGGAAGTGTTGCGTGACTGGCGTTTCATAAACACACACACACACACACACACACACACACACACACACACACACACACACACGCACTAAACACAGACATCGCCCAGCTATGAATTGTGCCCCAATGTGTTTTCTCTGCTGGTAACTTTAGTATGGATGATTTAACGCTTAACTGCAATCAGTGTTAAAGCGTTCCACAAGGCTCACTCAGACATAGCTGCTGTGTGTGTGTGTGTGTATGTGTGTGTGTGTGTGTGTGTGTGTGTGTGTGCCTCCCCCAGCCATAGCAGACTCCTGGGCTGTTTAGAGAGGCTGGCTACAATGCGGAGGACAGATGTGGAAAACCCCTGGCTCTCCAGACAAGGGCCTCCTTCATCCCTCCTTCTCCTGTCCTTTACTAAGACGGAGGGACGGAGGGATGGAGTTACTGAACTAACTTCCTGGATTACATCAAACACCCCTCTGCAAGCAGGGCTGCCGAACCTCCCACCTCCTCCTTCTCTCTCTATCGCTCTCTCTTTCTATCTCTTCCTCTGCAGGGAGTCTATCTCTCCATCTTTCCATCCAGACGCATGCACAAACACAGCAATGTCCGGCTCTGTCTACTCCACTAAAACACAGGCCTGTATGGCCTTTTTCTGCCCCCTTGGTGCTGAGTTCTGTGCATGTATACATCTTTATGTCAATGTATAAGAGTTTGTATATTCTGTATGTACATTCATGTACTTGTCAATGTGAATATGTATTAGGTTATGCTGCATGTCAGGAAAATGTCATCATGACATTATCACAAACTGGATAAATGACAATGACATTATACAACTGTAAAACATGGACACAAATTTTAAAAAACAACAACTACAAAATATAGAAAAAGCCACGATTGGAGAAAAGTTTCAGAAGACAGGAGAATGGAAACTTTGGTGTTTGACAAGGGATGCTATAGTTGAGTGAGTTGAAGCATTAAGCAGCAGGTGTTTGTGCTGTGTAGAAGGCATGGCCAAGGCAACAAGCTGCAGAGGGCAGTCAGTAGCCACTGAGCCACGGAACAAGTTGGGGATAGGGATTGGCTGTTATCTGCCCAGCCGTCTGCAGCTGTATTTACCGCCTTTGTTTGTTGTTCCCTAAGCAGTCGGAGATATGTGTATGTGTGTGTGTGTGTTTGCTGTTCCCTGTGCAGCCCGGGGAGGACTGGGAATTTTCTGTGTCAGTGCGTCGGAGGATTTTGGCTGGAGCTTTGTTGATCCTGTCTTTGTTGATCCCGTGTTGTTGTAGCGAGGGGGGCAAGAAGATTGAAGCATTAGCCATGGCAGCCAGGACTTAACCCTCTCCCTGCCCCCTCTCTGCCTTTACCCCACCCCTGAGCCTGGCCACTGGACAGGGCCAGACAGCCCCTCTGACCTATCCCAAGTACCAACTAACTCCCGCATACAAACAGTGCGAAAATGCTCTTGGTTCCCCTCTTGGTTTTGTGTCATGCTCTCTGAAGCGAGCCAACTTTCAATTATTGCCCCTCCGGTTCACCCAGGCACCAGTGACCAGAGGTGTGTAATGTTCAATGTGTGTGTTAACACTCAGTTTGTTTGTGGCTTTGAGCCAAGTGATCCAGACACCTTTTTGCTTGTCTGACCAGTTCAGAGATAGTGAGTCTTGTGGGTGTATGTTTGTATGATGTGAGATAAAGCCTCTGCTTTCATTAAACTGCGCTTCTTCACATCTGATGGGTGCTGAGGTCTTGGCACTGTGTTTTTGGCATCGTAAATAGACATACATACAGTGACTTGTTTCAAATTGACTAGTTCTCAGCCCTCTGTGAGCTGTGACCTATCCCTCTCTGAGCATCCTGAAGGTCAGGATAAAAAGTAGCCAATCTAAAGAGTAAAGTGGAGTGGAGGCAGGCTGGAGGCTTTAGCTTTCCAGTGTGACCCTGCAGTTCCAACCCAGCAGTGGAAGACACACTGCTCTGCTCTACAGGAAATCCTAATAACACTGGAGAAAGAGGAGAGGAGGAGGAGAAACTTCAGCACCTTGCAGTTCAGGTTGCATGATTTAGCATGTTACTGTGCGTGTGTGTGTGTAAGAGAGAGAGCGACATAACAGAAAGAAAGCCAGAGAATACATAAAGCCAGAGAAAAAAAGGAGTTAGTGAATGTAAAGAAGAAAAAGAGGAGTGAGAGCGATAAAGGCCTTTTTATAGAGAGAGAGGAGAGATAGACAAATAACTAGAGAGAAACACATTTTTTCTTTGCTGTATTGTACCATGCGTGCAACATAGTGATGTGCGCTTTAATTAAACTGTGACCAGAGGCCAAAGCACATCAATCCACTCGGGTTGTCCAGACAGGTGCAAGCATATGTGCATATTTGTGTTTTTCCTCCCCGTCTTTTAATGTTTCCAATGTTGCCCAGACTTGCCAAAAGTGTGTTAACATACAGTCTATACAGCCATGTATAAACAGTGTTGTAAAGAGTTACAGACCAACCAACACTGCATTTAGCTTTGCTTTGACTTCAATACAGCAGGGGAATACATATTTGTTGCCTCTTGTACACTTTTTTTCTCTTCATTTTTTGGTTATAGGTCTCTTCCTTCTGTTTTATAAATTTGATGCCTTTTGCCAGAACTGAAACTATTTAAAAAGAAGACCCAAGAACACAGACTAGGTGTTAGATATTCTTTACATTGAAAATAGCAATCATAAAGGTGTTGCACATTCCTCAGCCAAAACCAAATCAAAAGGAGTTGTCATTTTAATTGATAAATCTTTGATATTATAAATAAAGGTAATGAGGGCAGAATTGCATACTTACAAGGATCACATGCTATGCATCTAGTGTACAGTATGTGCTTTCTTTGCTATTTCTGTCAGATTTAATGGCTAAATTATTTGAATATCATGTAATTATTGGGGGTGATATGAATGCTCTAATTAATCCTCATACTGATAGATCTACTAATGCAGTGGCCTGCTCAGCACTCATCAATTTCTTAAGTAACTATGCACTTGTAGATATATGGAGATTTAAGAATTCTAAATAAAAAGAGTTTACTTTTTTGCTCTCTTTTCTAGACATCAAACTTATTCAAGAATAAATCATATATTAATATATTCACAATTTTCACATTTAGTACAAATTGTACTCAGATTGTATTCATGTTTTCTTGTCTTCATGTCTTTCTTTTTCCAACTCAACTGCTTCAAAACGGAGACTTAATTTGACATTATTACAGAACCCACAAATTTTGTAAGCTGTTCAAATCTTGTTTAAATGAGTTTCTCATCCTTAATAGAGTCAGTTAAAGATAATAGTCACTTAATAATACAATTGCTTTTTAAAAATTTGTTTTCCTGTATTCTTTTTTTCCTGCAAATATCCGTCAGTTAATTGTATTATGCTTCTGTCGCTCTGTGTGAATGGAATAAATGAATCAAAAAAATAATTACAAGTTGGTCACAAAAAAGAAAGACATTGGGCTACCGAGAAGATGAAGATGAGATCAAGAAAAAGCAAAGAGTAAAGATGTCTTCTGCTGTGAGATGTGAAGAGCTACAGTATCCATCAGACTGTACTGTACAGACTGCGGGGCAACTATACTAATACCTATTGTGTTTAGTGAAATTACACATTTTGTGAGTGTAAATTGGACAGAGAAACAAAACACTACATTTACAATGTAGTGTAAATGTAGTGATGCATACATATAATTTTTAAGCTAAACTAGAAACATTCTTGAAACAACAAAATCAGTCAGCTTCTGCATATTCTGTTTCCCCTTACAAAACTTTCTCACCCTCTCTTGTTTCAAACAAGCTTCCTTCCTAAGGCTCTTCCTCCCTACCCAGCAGACACAGCAGTCACCTGCAAAGGATTAAGGGGGTGTGGAGGTGGTGGGTAGTTGGTTATTGTGTGTGTTATGGTTGTTTGTGTGCTTGGCGGGTGGTTGGGTGGTTTCAGAGTCTGGTGGGTGTTCAGCATCCTACATAGTAAGTCCCTATTGAAACCTTGACCTGGCTAACTCCTGGCTGACATATTGGTTGATCTCTCTTGTGTGCTCAGACGAGTTGGTTATATGCTCATATTTTAAAAGACATCATCTTCAGCTGTCTTCAGCTGTGCCTCATTTTAGCATTAGACACATTGCATTGGGCACACTTAGGTCTACATGCACTTTGATATTGTAATTAGAATTAGATTAAAGTCAGACTTCATTTTTTGCAACTGTCACATAAGCTGTCTTGCTTGGGAACAGGTTTCTTCTTTCTTTGAAATTACTTTTGCCATGACATATACAGTATAATTTGACGTATACAATCAGCGTTGTACTGGCCATTGCACAAGTAAGGTACATACCTATGGCCAAGGTGAAAACACTGTTAAGGGCACAGCAGCCACCAACCATTATGTGTCCATATGAAGTTCAATTTTACAGTGGTACTGGTCATTGTATAAACAGTATTTAAATACTACCATAGCATTATGATACAGATTTGTTGTATTACATTGGACTATACATCCATGAATATAACTACTGTATGAGTACAAGTGTAAGTAGTCATGAGGACAATCTGGCAGCATGGGATCTTGTGGGGCAATAGGCCAACAGGTAGGTGTACCAGGCAAACAATGACTAATTCTCAATGAGTCATTCGTCTGTTCCATTTTACTTTGAGCTTTTGTGCAAATGGATTTGGGCCATTTTTTGGTATCAATGTTATTATTTTTTATTATCTCAAATGTACATATAAAAAAACAATTCAGACTGATAGATTTAGTCTAAGATACTATAGTGTGAATAAAATCAGTGACAGCAACAAACAAGGCAAATATACTCAACAATGGATAGTATGAGTACAGATCTAAGCTACACCTGAGTGCTGTAACAAGCTTGAAGGGGACAAAAACAATCATCAATAGGCCTATTTGTTTCGTAGTCATACTACAATACAGGTGACACTGAATTAGTACATTACAAAAAGATGCACGGAATATATGAAATCAAAAATGCAGTTCTACACAGTAGTGCATAATGCCTACTAATAGATATGAGGCGCATCATTAGGCTATTTGTGCTGTTTTAAAACAAAATAGCCCCTCTATGCCCCCTCCCAAATCATTGCTATTAATCAAATTCCTGTGTTTGTGTGCCTCCAGAGACGTTTGAAGTATGATAAATGACCTGCTTTCAGGCTGATCTGACATTCTGGCCAGCCAATCTACTACCGCCACTCTGCCAGCAGCTGCAGCAGGCAATAAAATAATGATTTAGCGAATGCTAGTCTAGAATGAGCGTGCATCCATACATATTTTGATGTTAGTCAGGAAACATCAATGTTGCTTAAAAGCAAGCCAACTACCAAAAAAAAAAAAAGCAGAACCAACTTTTATGTTTACAAAAACATAATATAATAAAAACACAATTAGCTAAGCTACTGCTAACGTTAAAACGTTAGCTTAATGTTAGCTATAAACTAATAAAGCTCACAAACATTAGGTTAATGTTGGTTAAAAGTTAGTTAGCTAGTTAACTGCTTGCTATAAGGTATTATCTAGGTTTTATATTTGTATCACTATAACTAACTTTAAGAGCAATATTAGCAAGTAAAACTTAATTTTGTTACTACCAGGATCTACCAAAGGTGCAATATTTTTATTTGTTATTTGTGTGAGGTTAAGGTTTTACACCACAGAAGTTAATACAAGCCTAAATTAATAACCTAGCCCACTCAGCCGCAACACACACAGAGACACACACACATACACACACACACACACACACACACACACACTGCTAAGTACCAGGAGCTCTGGAGGAGAGAGCTGGGAGCAGAGCCCAAGCTTAGGGACAAATAACACTGGCGAGTCACACCGGACTCTACTCTGATCCGGAGCCATTTACTGGCAGGAAGAGAGCTCAGAGTTTATTTTTGAAACTTTGAGCAGCAGCAACAGTGAGTGCTCCGTCTGTGTATGTGTGTCTGTTAGCATGTTAAGCAGAGCAGCAGCAACAGTGAGTGCTCCGTCTGTGTATGTGTGTCTGTTAGCATGTTTAGCGGAGCAGCACCAACAGTGAGTACTCCATCTGTGTGTGTGTGTGTTTGTGTGTCAGTTAGCACGTTTAGCAGAGAAGCAGCAACAGTGACTGCTCAGTCTGTCTCATTGGCTACTGGCTAGGCGAGCTAAGGGGTTTATATTGTTTTATACGTAGAAATGTCATCATGCAGAAACCTACATCAGGTCACATGGGGAAAAGTTTTTAGAAGGGCTTGGGAAAGTAGAATTTTGACGCTAAAACATACGAGTGGAATCAATTTTGCTGAATGTATGGCCAGGATGATGTTATCCAAATATCCTTAATATCATATAATCAAAATTTTACACTCAGTCACAAAACAAAAACTCAAAAAAACTTTACATTGCAATGAATAAAACTCTTTTGTAAGGCATGTTACAATTAATATTGCAAGGGGTTCTGTAAATGTATAACATTATTGGCCTGTAGGCCTCTACACATTCTTTTGGACATAAACTTTATCAAACAATTAACTGAAGTTTGCTGGAGAAATTGGTAACTATTTTGTTTTCTGCTCATTCACAGAAATTGAGTTATTTTTGTGACTTTAAATACTGACCTGTGTCACTGATTTCTGTCTCTATCTGTGATATTTATGTATGTAATTACTCAGTCAGTCAATTTATTCATTTAATTTTGTGAAATTCATGTTCAGCAGGGAACCAAACAAAAGACCCAGTTGTCATGGTCTTCTTCTTTTTCGTGCATCTTCGGTCTCAGCAGATATTATATGGCGGAACTGTTCAAGGTTCCTGTTTTGATCGACTCTGCTTTTGTTGCGAGGCACAGTAAAAATCACCTCAATAAAGTTTACTTAACAAACCTGTGGAGCACAGAGGGAGAGAGGTAGAGCAAGAGAAAGAGAGAGATCATGTAAAGTGAAAACTGAGATAGTGAGAGAAAACCAGATATTAAAACAGAGACTGAAAGATAAAGGAGGGCATGAATGAAAGAGAGGGAATGAGAGAGGTGTACACTTTGTCGGTGTGTGTGCTGAGGTCCAACATGTTGGTTAGGTGACAGTGGCGCATGTGCATTTACGTGCGTGTCACAGTATATGTGTGTGTGTATATGTGAACTGTGTGGACCAGCAATCACACAAACAAATTAATTAGTCTCCCCCAGCAAAGGGGGTTTGATAAATTGAGCTGCTCATCTCTTCCACCACCTCTCTCCTCCCTCCCTCTTTCTCTCTTTCCCCCTCTCATCGTTTATCCCACTCTCACGTTCCCTTTTTTTCATGCACTGGTCTTTTCCACGCAATAAACATCTCATTACATTGTCCCACTTTTAATTGTATTTGTTCTTTGTCGTTTTCCTGCTTTCCTGTTTTGCATCGTCTGTCTCACCGCTTGTTTTGTTTACATCAGC
Organism: Thunnus maccoyii; assembly: GCF_910596095.1. Classification (NCBI taxonomy): domain Eukaryota; kingdom Metazoa; phylum Chordata; class Actinopteri; order Scombriformes; family Scombridae; genus Thunnus; species Thunnus maccoyii. The sequence continues at coordinate 14,091,439 of NC_056535.1, read as the reverse complement.
ACATGTTCCCACACACACACACACACACACATATGCAGTCGAGTGTTTAAGCCTACAGGAAGCCCTGTAAAACTCCCAGAACGTGCTGGCTTTTTTTTTCACTCAGCCAGAGTGGCTTATTTAGGCCTTTATGCCACAGAGCTAAACTCCACCTGCATTTATATTAAGTAATATGTTTTAATTATTCATATTTCTCATTTTTATTAGACCACTTAACTGCAATATTATTCCCCCAGTTTGTCAATGGGCACTCTATATACCCATCGCCAGGAACAGAAGAGAGCAACTTGAACAACAGAAATGTGTGACGGATACACGAAATGTATTCATGAATTATTTTCCCTGTGCGGGCGCTGGGGGCTGGAATGAAGACTGTGTCTCTATTCAATTATCACACTCAGCCACATGCACGCACACATACATGCAGACACACACACACACACAAAAACGCTCACACATGGAGGCGTTAAGCAGTGTGCACTCATTAAACACTCTCATTATACACAGGAGGAGATCCCTGCAGGTGCAGTTTACCAGAGTTTAGTTCATTTCCTGCTCCTCCTCCTCCTCCTCCTCCTCCTCTCTCACATCTCTTTCTCTTTCCTCCTCTGTCTTCTTCAGGCATTATTTACCTCACAAACCAAAAACTTAACCCAGTGGGGGTGTGTCATTGTATGTCCAGTGAGAGGAGTGGGGCTTTCCGACCTCTGTACTTACGGAAAGAAACATGTTCCATATTCAAGACTATTTGTTAAATTTGTCTGAGATCAACGACTTCGCAGCAGCGAACTTGCTGCCTCAAAACTTCACCGGACATAATAAAAACCTTGCAAATACCTGAACACAGCAACATCAGATCTTTATCGTGACTCATTTATTCTGTTTTGCACCTAGCAATGCTGCTGCCATCTCATTTAAAGGCCTTTCCCCCGGTAGAGACTTGATTATTCACTATGATTCATATGCTAAAGTGAGAGAGTCTCTGAATGGCTGTTGAGCGGTATTATTTTAGGCGGCTGAATGTTTCTTTGTGGCAAACCTCTCATTTTCTCTGCATGCTCATAGGCTTTCATACTTCTCTGATTGACATGCACACAAAAAAGCCCTTTATACCTGACCTATTACAACTTCAGATGAGCCTGTTCAGAAAGCGTTAGGCTGTTCTCTGTGTGCGAACGCGTGTACGTGTGTGTCCGTTCGTGTGCGTACATTTGAGGATGTGATAATAAGGAAAGAGAGCACTCTCAGCTGGCGGTGCTGTTCAAATAGTTTCACTGGACTGTGGCTACCTGAGCACAGACAGTTCTATTGTCTGTGCCCTGGCAAAAACCCTGCAACCCCCAAATTTGCCCTTTATGGTTTATAATCTTTCTGACAACTTTGTCCCTCCTGAGGAGAGCATATTGTATGACCTTCAGAATTAGGAAATTAAATTTGCTAAAAGTTATAAATGTATAAAGCAGTGGGAGGCAAATAGCGGCCCATGAACTAAATCCAGCCTGATGAAAGTTTTGATTTTCATATTTTTACATCAAAACTTTTACATAATTTTTCACAAATCTACTATAGATAAGAAAATAAACACAAGGTTCCTATAAATCCAAATTATTGTAATATAACCTTAGTACATCTAATACTGCCCCCACACCAGGAGAGCCATTAAAACTAAACTATGGTTGAACAGCGCACGGTGCTGAAATTAAGTCTAATAAACCTACCAGAAATTACATTTTAATACATGAATTCCAACACTGTTTTTATTCCAAAACTTAAGCCTATGCGACCATGCGAACAGATTTGTTCTTCACAAACACAAGTGGTTGGCAGAAATGGTGTGTGGGGGCCATTTTTTTCTAAGGTAACAATACCAATACTTTCAATCAACCATAAATGAAGGAGGCCACTGTTGATCATGCGTGGATAACCAATAAAGCCTCTTGGCTCGAAGTGCAACACAGAAAATTCATACACCTATGGGTAATTTTAGCCAAATGAGTAAATGAGCTGTTAGCCCTCACTCACTAATTGGAAAAATACCGTATTTTCTCTAATAATGGCCAGGGCCTTTATTTACCTCAACTGCAGATGGTAGTAGGCCTTTATTGGAAGCATGCTTATACTAGAGAGAGGCCTTTATTTCTAATTTCCCCTTGTTTGATAAGAGTATTTGCTCATATTTAAGTATGAAGCCTCCTTGTTTTCTGATCTGCTTTTGTTTGCTCTAAATTTTTGTTATTGCATTACCGGTAATCTACTTACTCTGACTTACGGAACAATAATTCTGGTGCTTAAGTTCCACCCGAAACGTTTTGGCAATGCACCACTTAGCTGTAACATGCGGGTAGCATGCTCATGAATGTATGCTCATATTAAAATATGGGCGTTATCTCCATGATATCACGTCTCCTCCATCCCCCTCCCCTCTCTGTGATGGTCGGCTTTGAGTGAAAATAGTACAATGTACAATGTTGAATTTATTAAATTAAAACAGTGGAAATGTAGCCTACATTAGAGGGCTCTGCATGTACTCATAGAACTGGAGTTACATCCAGGTAACTACTGTTTAACTGGCATGCACATTATATAACAGGAGCCAGGAGTTGATCCCCCCTTGTTTTTTCCTCAGCCTGTTTTTGGGCAGGCCTTTATTTGTTTGTGTCGACCGTGCCATTATCGGAGACCTGATAGAAAAAGAAATAAACAAAACACATAGGCCTGGCATTTCTACTCCACCAGTTAACAGCCCCCTAGTGAACAATCTTGAAAAAACTGGCACATGGTTGAACCTAATTGCTGACCCATGATATAAAGTATATGTGAGGTCAACAGTGTTGGCTTTGTTTACCTACAGAAATTCAATAAAAGGAGCATTATGAGTGATCGACAATCTTAAGTGAGGTTTCTATTTTCAGGATCTAGCTCTACATTTATCCCATGTGTACTATGCAGCCCTCCATGAAGTTAAAAAAAGGAGTGAGTGTCTGAAACATCTTTGTACTCTACAGAGAAAAAAAGAAAACAGTCTCTGTCACATTTTAAAATTTAGAGGAGAGTCCATGCCAGATGTTTTAATTAATTTACTGTAATTCATTCATCACTGTCCTGGCTTTTTTCCTTTGCAAAGTGAAGAAATAATCCATTTGTCTCTGGTGTGCAGCACTGCAGTCCTTCTGACCTACTTTCCTTTTCTTTTTCCGCTCCCTGCTGCCATCTTCTTTCTTCAGCAATGATGGAATAAGTTTGGCATTGTTTTTGCCCGATGGCCTCACTTTCACCAGGTCGGTAAAACTGAACCAAACTTCCTGGGGGTGTTTGTTACATTGTGCAGGTGTATTTACTTTAGTTGTGGGTAGCCATAAATACATCTTCACTCCAAATAAATTGCCTGTTGGACTCAGATAAGCCAATGTGTTTAAAGTACTTGTAAGAGTAACATTTCTAAAGTTTAACTACATCTTTTCTCCTTAAAGTAGAATGTTTTGTCTCTTCTGCATGCCGCTGACATCTTATTTCCAAAGTTGACTGGATTTCAGAAAGAAAGAAAAGACAAGAAAGAATTATAGGTATTGTACAATCTGTCAGTCACTTGGTCTTGTGTGACCATAAGAGTTAGACATGTACAGTTAAGTGCACAAGTGCAGGTGCCTGTTTGCATCCTCAAGTATAACAGGAAATCAAACAGATAACACAGTAAGAAGTAGTCTAACAAAATAGCTTTTTTGGTGAGAAATTTTGCACCCCACTCTCTCTGTCTTAGTTTGTCAAATCCTCCCTCCCCCCCTGAGCTTGTTGTCACCTATAACTCATTCCTCACCTCACCTGTCTTCCTTGTCTTTGTATCATCTAATTCAGCAAAACTGGAACGAAACTTCTCCGCTGGAAGGCTCAGGATGTCAGATGGCATAAAACCCCCGTTCCACAAAAGCTAAACCCACCAACCCTTTCAGTTCAAAGCAACAGACGTGCTTCACATGACGCAATCATTTTACATTGATTGTTCCAATTCTCACTTGCATTCAGCTGTTTTTGTTCAGTGAGAGATAACATTCAGGGAGTGGGTGATTGTGTATGTGTGTGTAGGAGTGTTTGCAGAGAGATGGGAGTTGAGGAGGCAGCGTCCCACCAGGGTTTGGATTCTTAAATATGCCTCACTGTCTTTTGTTAAATGTGATGCAATAGTGATGCAGGGCTGTCAGTGTATGTATGTGTGTGTGTGTGTGTGTGTGTGTGTGTGTGTCAGACAATGAATGAGTGAGTAGTTGGGAGTCAGCGCTGATCTGAGTCTGTGTTTAAGGCTGTTTTTCAACCCAAAGGAAATTATAGGTTCTCTATTGATGAGAGAGGGAAACCCCTCCCCTCTCAACCTTGCCATCTCTCAGTGTGTGTGTGTGTGTGTGTGTGTGTGTGTGAATAAGAGTGTGTGTGTCTGTGTACATGCACATAGATGTGTTTGCACATGTGCGTGTGTGTATGAGTGGCAGGGCTGCTATCTGTGCCATCACACGTGGATGTGTGTGTTAATAGAGAATGCCCCACGCTGCCACTGCCTTTGTTTGCCAAGGACATACATATGCATGAGGCCCGTGTGCGTGTGTGTATGTGTGTGCATGGAAAGGGGGGGGGGGGGGGTTACTAATTACTAGATTTCTATCATGAATATGTATGGCCGCATCCTTTATTATGGGATTGGCTTAAACACATCACACAGACGGACGAGTGGCAGAGAGAGGAAAAGTGGGGGTAAGGGCTTGAGAGGGGAGACGCCTCTTCAGAAAAAAAAAAAAATAGGAGACAGAAAAAAGATTTTCTGCTGCCACTGGCTTGAACCTTCAACCTCCACTGTGCATGTTTTTATTTAGTAAAAATAATATTCATTGACAGAAATGTAACCCTACAATGTCCACTTATTAGTGTCAACATTTATTAGCAACCAAATGAAAAAACAAAATAGATTTGTGGTGGACAAATATTTTTATTTCCACTCATCCCACACAACTGTGCTATGATCTTGTCTGTCTTAATAAAGACAGGAATAAAGAGGAATACAAGCACTAAGTTTGTGTTGGAGAGTTGTGACATCTTGGGTTGCGGCCCTGTGTAGTGTGTCTGCGTAAGTGTTTCCTTGTTATTTATTTCAATTGCTGCTGCTATTAGAAGCATAAAACAAATGACTTCCTGCATGGCAAAGACCTGCTGTAAAAGCTAATACAAACTTAGAGTGAATCTTTTATTATCAACTGACAATAAATAAAGCAAAGTAAACAGATAAAACAGTCACAGATAGTCTTCGGTTTGGTGCTTATACATAGTCTCAAACACATTTTTCAACACTCACTGTTGATAAAACTGAAGAAGTTTTCCATTTCCATGTGTAGAGCATTTACTGTAAGCACCGTGCCTCTCCATTTCCTCTCCTTTCCTCTCTACCCTGCTCTTCTACCTCTTTTTTTTTTTTTTTTTTTTTTTTACACACAATGCACTAACGGTCCCAATTTAAACTTACACTCATGCGATCTGACATGTATACAAAATACCAGGCATTAAGTATTTTTCTGGCTTGTATTGTTTTTCCACATGGACAAACTCAATTACAAGAGCTGTGTCTTTTGTTGTGGAAATCTTTCCATGAGAGAGGTGGGAGACAGAAAGAAAAGAGCAGAGGAAGTCATGAGAGATGTAAACAATGTACACAGAAGCTAACAGCAGGTGGGGGAAAAGAACAATTTTGGGTTTTTTTTGCACTCTTACTGTCACTGATATTCAGCATCTGTATTTGTTAGTAAGATATGTGTCGTAAGAAGAAGTCTTGAATGAATGAATGAATGAAAGCAAGTGACACCGCCAGTATTGTATTATCTACCTCCTCTCTCACATACTTTTTGTCTCTTTTATTCTTTCCATACACTTTCTGCTTTCACTTTTGCTCTACCTTCTTTTCTGCTCACCCCAATCCCTGAAATCACACAATCAGAAGACTATGGAAGCTGCTATCTCTCCCTCCCTCCACTCCCTCCTCCCCCTCTTTCCCTTCCTGCCCCCCCCCCCCCCCCCCCCCCCCCCCCCACCCCAGTGCTATACCTTTGACAATAGTCTGGCAATCTGAGCAGAGCGAGGGAAATAAAGGAGCAGGACAGGTTTTTAAAGAAGAGAGAATGTCAACTGTCAGTCTGGCTGTGATGTTGGAATCAGTGCAAGCCATCAAACTTGTATCCAGGGAGAGAGGAGAAAGAGAAAAGGAAAGGGAAACAGAGGGTGGCATGTATTTAGCTAGCCTGTAAAAGGAATGAGGGTGTAGGAAAAAAGGAAAGGCCAGCTGGAGTGCATGGTAGGTACAGAGAGTGGTCATCCTTAGTTTTGGAGGGCTTGATTCGTCATTTTATTCCAAAGCTGCTCTCAGCATCTCTCCACCTCGTGCAGGGGCTGGTGCGAGGGGTTCGAGTGTGTGAGAGGGCAAGCTTTTTTTTTTTTTTTTTTTTTTTTTTTTTTTTTTAGCATGGGAACAGTACTGACGCGAGGTAGAGAGACAGAGAGAATAAGAGAACGAGGCCGCCAGTGTTTGTGAGCGTTAACACAGACATCACAAGTTCCCAAAGTGAGAGAGGGCAGCGGGGTGCAGCAGGGCACTGAGCTGGAGAGAAAGAGAGGTTGCAGAAGAGAGGAGAAGAGGAGGAGAGGAAGAGAGGCGGCCGTGTTTGAAGAGAGCTGTTGAGATAAATCAGTATGTTTACGTTCTGGAGGAACAAAGTGTTCCGTTGGCAGAAGAGCACTCGAATGTCCGTTTCCCCTTGGACTGTTTTTACCGGACCCTTTTGTGTGTGTGTGTGAGTGTGTGTGCGTGTATTTTGGGACAGCGTCAAGGCCAGTTCTTGTGCCATTAAAGTCTAAGCATCTCAATATTTAGGGGATCTTCCCCTGCCGACAGTGAGTTTATATTACTGTAATATTAAGACTTAGTGAGAGTGGAATGAAGGTAGACAGTAACATAAAGATTGCTGTGATTCCTGGCTTTGCAGACTGGACTGGAACCATCATAAATGATAAGGTCACTGACTGACAGTTCTTCTTTGACTACGTTGTAATTGTGGGCTCAGTATGTGTGTGTGTGTGTGTGTGTGTGTGTGTAGAGATAGGTACAGGTATGTGCCTACTAGGAAGAAGAAGTGAGAAATAAAAAACTATTGTTGGGACAGAAAGAGAATTACTGTATATTTTATGGTTTGTGAATAGTGAAATTCAAGAGGTCCTCATACTCAGAAGTCAGTTGTCTGTATTTGTTATATAAAACCCACTTTACAAAGTGTTCATTTTCATCTAATATGGTAAATACAGAGGCTTCTTTTAGCAGTGTTCACTGCAGCATAACACTAATACCAAGAACTGCTTGTCAAAACTTTTTTGTTTCCAATCAAAATGTGTCCGTTGCACAGAACTGAAGTCCTGAAAGCTTACTCAGATTTGTAGTCTTGTACACACTTCTTTGCTCATTCTTTGATCAGAGTTTCTGTTTTAAATTATATTTTTGCCAATTTTATTCAGGCAAAGTTCTTCAATAAAACAAAGAGAAACAAATAAAATACATCTGAGAACTCTGGCTTCTTTTAGTTAAATAAAAAGGTGTTCTGTAGAAAAACATATTCCTCAACTCAGGTTATGAAAGCAGGATGATGTGAGACAGAACGGAGCTTCATGTGTGAGAGTTGTTTCTGTAATTTCACATGCGACACTGTTACAAGTGTTATTGTCCTAATTGGCACCTTTTTTCACCCTTAAAAGCCTGTTTGAGTTCACAGTCAGCACAGTGTCAACAAGGCACTTATTTACACCCAAGGGGCTGGAATAAACGCTGCTGCTGTCAATAATGCACACAGTCATGTTAGCGGTGGCATCAATTTGAGAATTGAGAAATTCACATGGACAAAAAAAAATGCATTACACAGACAGCTTGTGGTGCAGAATAGGGACTAAAAGCAGAGAATAAAAAAGGCAGGAGGACAGACAGACGCTTTAGCTGATAGGAGGACTTGAGCGTATCTCCTGCTGACTCTAACATGTGTGACACCGCCAAGTGGAAACGTAATGCATGATATCAAGCAAAGAGAGGAGAAGGAACCCGTCTGTACATATCTAGGCGATTCCCTCTCATCTTTGCACTGTCTCCCATCCATTGTCCTTACATATGGTTCGTCTATCAGTGTCCAAACTGCCCACAGCAGAGAGAGAAGGGGGCGTGCGGGGTGGGGCGGAGGGGCTGAAGCTCTCTTGCGTACAAGAGAGAGAAGAGAATGATAGCCATTCTGCTTTTATTATCTAGAATGTATCAACTTAATCACAGCTCCATTCTCCCCCAGTCCTCCCCTGGGCTCAGTGGGAGACACTGAAGGAAAATTGGAAAAGTATCACTGGGCTGGAGGTAGAGACGGGTGGAGATGGACAGAACAGGGGGATGGGGGTGTACAAAGAGTAACTACCATAAAGAGAGGGGCAGAGAGACACAGAGTATAGAGAGACAGAGAGAGAGAGAGAGAGGGGAAAGAGATAAACCTGTTAATTTTTCATGGCCAACTGGTCGTAATCACAATGTTCGGTGCCTTTGGAGCCTCAAGAGTTAGCCAATTTGAGTGTGTGCATATGTGTGTGTGTGTGTGTGTGAGGGAAGAGAGATGGATTGAGCTTCATTACCAAGACTTAGGGGATCCCCCCCCCCCACCCCCCACCCCCCCATCCCCTCCCGCTCCCAACCCCTCACACTCCCCTGTGTCCCTGTCTGACTGCCCAAAGTTATAATAGTCACTATCATAAAGACACATTATCCTCTGATAGGAGACTGCACTGTCTTAAGGCTATAAAAACACTCAAACTTCATTTATTTGCCATATATGGCCACAGATAGAACTAATGAACTAACGGTGAAAGTGTCAGAGCAATCAAAAAGAATCCCGGATAAAGTTTTTTAAAGTCACCAATTTTGAAAATTATTTGACCACTGGCGCAGAGTGTATGAGAGAGCCAGAAGATATTGTCCCACAAAAATGACGAGCTCCCCGCAGCTCAGAAGTTGTTGCACTTAAACGTACCATTTACTCTTCGCTGCTTTTGCCAAATGGATTTTTTTTTGGGTGCGAATAAACCCGAACCGCAGAGCGCTTACAGCAGTGTGTGTGTGTGTGTGTGTGTGTGTGAGATGAGAGATACGCCCTGTAAAAGGGTACAGTGTCGATGACATAAAATACCTGGCACTGTATAAACAACATTGTTCTTGAACATGAGCTCCCTCCAGTACACACACACAAACACTGAGCAGGTTAATAATGACCATAATCACCCATCCTCAACACACACACACACACACACACACACACACACACACACACACACACACACAAACACAGTTTGGCAGCACATGGCCATGTAAGGGGAAAACCACTGTGTGTGTTTACACTAAAACACTGCTTGTCTGAGTGGCTTTAGAGCCCAGGCAGAGCGGGCAGCCGTTTTAACAAGCCTTTTAAAAAAAAACAGGCAAACACACACAGCCTTTCCTTTCCTCTTCTTCTATTTCTTCTGTGAAAAGAACCCTCTACACACTCTAATTTATCTGATCAGGTTAAAGTTAGACAAGTGGCTATTAATTAATGAAATTTGATCATACAACATACATCATCTGTATGTTTTTATGTAAAACTGTTTATTATGTCAGTGACACTAAGCTGTGGTCCCATCCTCTGTGCCTGCCTTCCTCTTTCATGGCGTGTGTCTTCATTACAAGCGCTTGCATCTGTTTCTTCCGCTGGGGGGAGTGTGTGTGTGTATATTTGCATGCTTGTGTGTAAGAGTGTGTGTGTGTGTGTGTGTATCTGCAGGTCAGAAAGGCAGCATTTGTTCTGTGAAGCCCTATAAACATCTGCAATCCCTTTTAAGGGATTGTTTAGATTGACGGAACGGGAAAATAAACGTTCTCAAGGAGGCCGGTGCTCTTTACTGACAGAGAGATCTCCGCTACCAGCATAAAATGTGTGCGTGTGCGTAGGTGTGTATTTGTGTGAGTTGAGCCTGAAATGACAGGTTCTTTTTTTGGTCACAGTTTTGCTGATCAGAGGGCGCTTTTTACGTGAACCTTCCGCGACCTTTCCTCATTTGCTTCTACGCCTTCCTCCTCTTTACACCCTCCACCCCCCCCCCCCACCCCCCCTCCTCATCTCAACACACTTAAAACCTACGCAGCTCACACTTTTTCCTCCTTTTTTCTCTCCTAAAAGCCTGGGTGTTGTTCCTTCCCCACCCCCACCGGCTCATACCCTCGATAACTCCCTCCACTCACCAGCAGAAACTTCTCCCAGCCTCCTCTCTTTTTCATAACACTCCTCCTAATGCCGAGGAGTTGTTGTGTCTGGGTTGTGAGCAACATGTGGAATATATCAACCCTCAACCCTCACTGCCTCTCTTTCTTGCTCGCCCTTTCCAGTTATTCACAGATACACATATACACACACACACACATACACACACAGAGCTCTGGTAGCGGAGCCCTGGTCTCCTTGAGAACGTCCAGCGTGAGGAAGTGGGGTGTCCGTCCAGCCGTGATTTAGGTCAGAGGGAAGCAGGGATGGGAGGCTTCTCTGCTCTCTGTTTATTTGAAGCAGGAGCCATTACTGCTGTCTCTTGGCTGTATTTATACACAGACACAGAACAGACGCATGCCGATACAACTGGACTGTGTGCACGTTTCTGTCTTTGTGTGTGAGAGTAAGAAAGAGAGGGCACACATATTATTTGACTGGGGGGGGGGGGGGGGGGGGTGTGTCTGTGTACAATGTACAGTAAAAATAAACTGCTGTGATTTGTGGTCTGGGCCTAATAGAGGAAGGGCCGGCACTTTTAGCGGGAACAGTGTAGAGCGGTGGGCCTCAATGCGGCAACATTAGGAGTCTACTGGGACTGCTGGCTTCACTCCAGTCCAGTCCCAACATACTTGATTCACCTAATGAAAGACATCTAATCACTGCACTGGTCTAAAATAAGCAAGCAAGTCCATCTGCTGTGTGGAGTATGAGTCAAGGGTTTGCAGCAGAGTAATTTAAAGTGTGTGTGTGTGTGTGTGTGTCTGTGTGTGTGTGTGTGTGCTTGTGTTCCAGGATGGTGTGCCAGCAGCCTGGTTGTGCAGAATATGTGTGGTGTAAACTAGTCCCATGGCATCTATTGCCTGTCTGCCATTACTGCAGGGTTGCCACAGCTTGTAAAAGCCTCGTTAACACAAAGACCTGCTCACATGTTAATTGGCTAATTGACTAATTAATTTTTGCATAAAGGCGTGCACGGGGAGAAAGGCTAGCTAATTGAAAGTGACTATAGGTTTAATTACGTGAAGAAGGAACGAGGAGGAGGAAGTTACGAAGGTGGGAGGCCCAGATTTGTGCTCTGTTGTTCTTTTTCACTGCATTTGTCTGATGTGTTTTTCTGTCTCCCCCTTAATGTCTCCTTACTTTGCATCTTCACATCTCACCTGTCACATCCATCTGTTTACCGCTCTTTCGCTGCCAAACAATTACCTCGCAGTGGAAAAAGTCAGCAACACAAAACTCTGATATGTGAGCGTCAGATAGAGAGACAGATAGTGATGTTTGAGTCACAGGGATGCCAAATAAAAGATCAAGGCATCAACCAAAGGTGCTCTTTGTTTTCATAAAAATTCCTTGCACATTTACAAGTGTCCTGTTTCTCTGCTTGTTGCTCAGTCATAATTTAGGTATGAATGCCAAGCTGTTAGAGAAATCACGTCAGGCAACTAACCATCTCCGGACGTCTGTTGCAGAGAGGCATCAGTGTGATCATGCATTCACATCAACTGTAATCTAAGTCCAATTATTGAAGAGTATGTAGACCTGACACACACACAACGGAACGGAGACAGAGGAATGCACGAGCAAACGAATGTCTGTTAATTCAATTCCTAACCACCGCTCACTAAAACACCACCACAAATTAAATCGACCAGGGGAGCAGACAGCTAACAAAGGAAATTAACAATGATGCTGCCTCTGTATTAGGGCATATGGATTCGCTGCATGTTTGCTGCATGTGTGTAGCCGCAGCCACACGCCTCTGTACGCAGAGAGAGGGGGAAAAAGGCCAGTTTTAATCAAGAAATCCATTCCACTTTTCTAACCCCTCTTCGCTTCTTCCTCCCCTCCCTCCATGGCAGGCTTGTGTGGAAACAGAAGTGCTAAATTACCCTGGAGCAGTCAGACAAAAACATCTTGTTGGGTTCTAAATTGCTTTGCATGCATGTTAATTGGACTGAAATCCCTGCAGTGTATTTGGGTTTGTGCGAGCGTTCGTGTGTGATTTCGCAAGTGTGTACATCTGTACTGTATCTGTATATGTACAGTATGTGTGTGCGTGTACGTACAGTGTTTGTGTGTGTGTGTGTGTGTGTGTGTGTGTGTGTTGGGCAAGACTGGTGAGCTATTATAGCTGCAACGGCTTGCAGAGATTTGGAGGTTATCTGTTTTTGTTGGTTAATTGTGAAGCTGATAGTATCGAGGGTCTGGGCCAATTCAAGTGGGCTTTCAGCCAAATTACCTCAGTAATCGTCCGTGTTCAAGTCCCTGGATACTCTCACCAAGACAGAGCCTGGGAAGCCCTGAAGTTCAATGGAGAGGAGCAGATCTGACCCCAGCTTTAGACAGCTTACACTGTAATTGAAATGATATTTTTTTCACACCATTATTGGATTGCTGACAAGATTTCACCCAAAATTCCATTTGTGGTCAATTTATCCTGTTTGTTTTTAATTAATGCAGGCAGCTAATGAACTCAGAGGGGATCTTAGCCAAATGATCAGAATTTCCTCCATGTTTCCTTGTTATCTTTGAAGCAGTAGGCTTTGGAATTGGAGCATGAAATTGTTTGAAAGTAGGAAAGGAATTCACTTGGATGGAGTGCATAAACACTGAAGCCAATACAAGCAGAGGGGACATTGGATTTGTAAATCTGCTATTCATTCCCAATGACTAGAAATTTCACTGACTATGATTAAAGATTATTTTCATCTATCACTAGTTTATTATGGCACAGACATGAAGGACTAATGAAATGCACATAGTGTTATCAGACTTTTTTATTATAGCATGTTGATTAAATTAATTCAAAAGTGGAGGACATTGCATACAAGCAGTTAGCATTTTGCGGGTGCAGATTCTCTGTGTCTTCCTCTCTCTTTCTCTAAGTTAAGTCATCCCACAGCTGTCCTTGTCAAACTAGAAAGTATTCCAGTCACTGAAAGGGGTTTGAAAATAAATTAATAGAGTGTGGTTGATGTCTTGAAGCAGTGTGTTTTTGAATATGAAATTCTGAGAACATGGCAGACAGAGTCCTCAAATGATTCTCATCTTGGCTTTTATTATTCATTACAGAATACACATTTATATATCTTAGATCTAATAGGAAAAAAAGATGAAGCATAACCTTGACAGATGATCCCTCGTTGTCCTTGTGACCCTTCTGAACACACAGTATTTAACTTTTTCTTTTCATCCTCCTTCACTATGTATGAAGGCTCACAATTATCGTACCAAGGGTGTAGGTTTGGTTTTAACTTTGGTAAGGACAGTTTTTGTTGCACGGCTAAAATAATTGCGTATGTATACTCGCTCTCTACCACTCTTTTCTCTTTCATAGGCACAGATGTGCGCACACGCATACACACATAAAGAGCCTGACTCTGCAAAATACTTTATATGCAAAATAACCTGAATATGCATTTGCTGACATGCCTGAAACTGGACTTGTGATTGATGATTTTTTTTCTCTGATTTTTATATTTTATTTTATTGATAAACTAATTAACTAAAAATCTGAGACCAAAAGTGATATTAAAAAATAACATATACTGTCATAATAAAATAAATGTATAGAAACCTGTAGGTAATGTGCTGCTCTGTAACTCGCTGCTGGAAGGTTTTCAAACCTCACCTGAGATTCTGTCCTTCTTTCAGTTTGTGTATTTAGGCGACACAACTCAAGAGTTTCATGACAGAGCCACAGTGATGCTCAAACTTACCTTTAAATCATCTTAAAAACCTCTATTTGTATTATATTTCTCCTGACCTCATGGCTAGATCTTTCACTATGACATCAGACTTCACCTGAGAGGCTGCAGCTCACCTGTCTGTGTGTCTGTGTGCTGCTCAGGCTGCTGCCGACAGGATTATCATAAAAAAAAAAAAAAAGCCCGACTGTCACAAACAAAACAGTTGACAAGCTGTGGCTAATTTAGCCTATAAATAATGTTCATATCTTAATGACTGATATGCAGTAATAACCCTGTTCCTGATCCACTCGTAGAAAAGCGGAGATATAGTATTAATAGTAAATATTTCTACCACTAATTTCAAAGATGAATATTTGGATTGATTACAGAGCATTCTTATTAACTAAGCTCAACTGTTACTGACACTTTGGTTCCTCTTTAAAACAGACCAGATGTCTTAACTTGCTTTGGGGAGGAATTTTCACCAACAGTAATAAAGTTGTTTAATTAAACTGCATGTCTGAGTGACAATCACAAATTAGCTAACAACACCTAATGCCTGAAATTAAATATAATATCAAATGATCTGAGTTTTGTCAGTGGAGTCGTTTTCAATTCTGTGACGTTTGGAACATTTAAACTATAAATAGTAACTGCTGCTAATAAATACCAACTACTACTTCTGCTGCTGCCGAGCTGCTGCTAGTCAGCTTGAAGTTGAGGGTTGCCAGATCATCAGGTTGAGTATCCCCCATATCCTGCTCTTTCACTCTTTATCATAATAGCATACTTTTTTTGCAGAAGACACACAGAGATCTTAGCATTAACATTACGTGGAGTTAAAGCAGCTAGATTGTTTGAGATCACCTGACAACACCTTTATATTGGTAGAGATATGTCCCTACCGTCCATACCCAAATCTACTGTATGCTCATGTGTTGTACATTCTGTGGTGATGCATAATGTCTGAATTTACTATTCAGTTCGACATCCTCATAACTTACTTACCCACGCAGAACTACTGCAGCAGCTTTTCTGTGTTCGTGATTATATTTGTGTCAGTGTGATAGAAAGAAGGAGAGGAACAGAGGCAGAGAATGTCAAAAAAGCTGCAAAGCGGATTGAGAGGGGCAGCACAGGACACGAGGTGTATCAGAAAGGTGACGTCTTAACCTCCACTTAAACCACCTCTAGAAAGGAATTAGAGTGTTAGAGCGGACAAGGTGGAATGAAAATCTGCTTGTTAAGACTTTGCTATATCGCCACCAGCGGGCTTCACAGGAAGTGGCATGATGCTTTACACGATCTTCTCAGGCAAAGAATGAGTTGTTGTCATCGTCTTCATTGTGTGTGCTATGCAAGACTGCGGGCCATGAATCCCCAGACAGTGACCTCATATCTACCCCCCCAACCCTCAAACACACACACACACACGCACACACACACAAATAGTGACACCACCCACACACATAAGCAATGCTTCATTTTAAGTCAGTTTTCTGCTGGTTAGTGAAACTTGTGTCTTTTCATTTCTTCTTCAAGCCCTCTGTTTCAACATCTCAGTCAGTAAACTGCTTAGTGTGCGATGGAAAGACACATTAAAATGCATGCACTCACACACACTTCAGGGCTCTGTAGAGACGAGAGACAAGACGTCACTGTTTTTTTAGCAGTCATTTAGTTTCTGCCATTTCACTTTGCTGTTGAAGGTTGAAGGAATATTCTGCTGAACACACAAACAAAATGCACAAAAGAGACACACATGCACACACGCAGAGCGTGGTGAGAAGCTGTGAACATAAACACTTAACCCTGGAAAGATTCAATGATGGCGGATAAAAGAGTGATTTGTGTTCTGCTAAGGGGAAAATGAGTAATCCTATCATTCGGCGTGACATGCAACACAACACGCCGCATCAGTCACAGACACACACACACACGACACTAAACACTGCCTATCAGGATGATAAAAGCATGCCTCACCCACACAATAAAGCGTTTGATTTTTCTATTTTCCGTGTCATTCATTTTCTCTTTATGCTGTCGTAAACTTCCTCCATTCTCTCTCTCTTTCCCCCACCGGCATTGCTCCTGACACAACAGCACATATTTGTGTATTCATGTAAATATCTCATCTAATCTCTATAAATATATTTATGAGATTTAATACCTTTGTACTGTAATATTATGCATGCTGAGCATCAGGTTTTACACTCTCATGAAGACAAGCACACACACATAACCTCATGCAGGCACACACATCTACACGTCTTGCATTGGGTGCATACCAATCCCTTGGTCTTTCTTTCTTCCTGCCGGGGCATTAATTCCTGCCCATATTTCCATCTGATTATGGTCCGGTTATACCCGCAACTAATTGAACATTAAATATAAAGAAAGTTAATGAAAATGTCCTTTATCCCCTCCAAACTAGGCCTGAGAACGCATCTATTAACGCAAATTAATCTGGCCCTGGTGCGTGTTGCAGGGGAGAAGATATATGCACAGTTTGCTGCTCTCCTCTCCGACCCGAATTATGGTCCTTCTCTCAGAGCAGGACAGTTAAATAACAAAAGAAGCGTTGTTCTCCTCTTTCTGAGTATTCTGGTAAGCCATTCCCAGAGCTTCATATCTGGCTGAAAACAACGTGACGCTGATGCCTTGGCTCTCAGCTTGGAGGTTTCTGCCCTGGGGTTCTCCTCTTACTCCTGCTGGCCCATACACGGACCACCAGCGCCTTCCTTTCACTGATTTGCACAGAAAACACTGTGCGGACCAGAGCCTCTTCTATTTTATCACCAGAGAATGGACAGGTGTCAGAACTGTAGTACCAATATACAAAACCTTAACCTAACAATGGGACTGCTAAATGTGTCGTTTAGACTTCACATGATGAGTTCGGGCAAAAAAAAAAAAAAAGAAATCACTATATATCACTGCATCTTACTGTGGTTGTGGAATAAAATCACATTTTGGCAAAATGTATTGGCAGCATGAAGTGTGAATCTGCTACGAATTGTCTTGTTTTCAAACAGGCTTGTTAGCTTTACTCCTTCTGTGCTTTTTCCCTTCACCAGAGCTTCCTGTGCAACTGGCTCCAACAGCGCTAAAGACACCCACTGAGAGCAGGGCCAACAGACAGACTGACGCACAAGGAAAAAGGAGGAAACAATGAATGGATGGATGCTTTCATTCTGATGAAAGGAATAAACGCTAAGGCATTTATTTTGTCTATTATCCCACTAAAAAGCCCTCTCCATTCCTGCCCTCCTCCCCTCTCGCTCCCCCAGGCCCCTTCATATTAGCATCTCTCCTGGACAGTGAGGGGTTAACTAACCCGTTTAAGGGGAACCACAGAAAACAATACTTGGACCCCAAAAAGACAATGGCAGTGCCTTTCTCCTCCGTATTTGTAATTTAACATCAAAAGGCTTCTCTCCCAGCGACCTCTGAGAGCCAGCGTCTCTTTAATGAAGCGCCCCACCCCCCTTAATCACATTCAAATTGGTTAGTGTTCAGAAAATAGAAATATGTATTAGATAGCAATAAATTTTCATCATTGGCTAAGCCTGCTTCTTAATTGTCCTGTCCCAAGGCTTGGGAATTTCATTGTTCGTTAGGTGCTTAAGTCCCCCATCTCATTCAGTCTCTCTGACATTACTGCTGAGGGCTCTAATGCCCAACTAATTTGAATGGGGATTTACATGATAGAGCAGGGAGCATTAAAATGTGGAGGGAAGGGAAAAAAGGAAAAAGGGGGAAACGGCTTCTTTCACTTCAAAAGTCACTTTGTTCAAAGTCAAATGACAGTGTTTAAAGATGCTCTATCTCTCTCTCCTCAGGATTTTGGACAGCGGTGCCAAGTTTAATGGTTCGTTATCTTAGCCCCTCTCTGTCTTCCTCTCTCTCTCTTTACCTCTTTTTCTCTTTCTGCCGCCAACCATACGCTTTTGTTTAGCGGCACCATACTGTTTCGGAATATACATTGTTTTTTTGAGTGACTTTGAATTGCAAAACACTTCTGTCACTCTCGATTATTTTTTTTCCCCTCATATTTCTGTTTCTCTGCATGTCACTCAATAGTATGCCATCAGGGGTTTAGGAAGCTTATTGAATAGGCATGAATGTCCATATTTGTGTGTGCACATGCAGTGTGTAAGTGGTGTACGTGTGCTTCTGTGTGTGTGTTCAGTGTGGTTGTAATAAATCGTTAGGCCTATTGCTGTTACTTTCTCTCCATGCTAGCATGTAAACCATTTCTCCACGCGCTTCTGGCTGGCGGCTGACAGAAAGAAATGCCTGGAATTGTTTTCTGTTTGTTCTAGAGGTATTTTGGATCAGAGGTAGATCGTGTGTGTGTGCCTGTGTGCGCCTGCAAGTATGTCTATTTTGGATCAGTGTGAAATAGAAGCAGCGGTGATAAAGAGAATCAGATGTTTTCTGATGTGCGCTGTTGGACTCTTTGTGTGAGTCTGGCCATATAAATGTCCATAAGGCTGACACAGGGCAAACAGTTTGCATGGGGAATTTGAATTTTGGCAGTGCATGCATGTGTGTGTATGTGTGTCTGTGTGTACAGATGTGTACAAGAGTGCCATGAATGTCCATTTGGTGTTCTTCATGTGAATAAAGACAATCAAAGTTTTGGCTACCTGTTGTCAGGTAGCCAAATAATCCAGAGTGTCTACTTCCTGATAGAGTCTCTCATAGCATCCAACATTATGGTAAAGAGTAGGTGAGAAAAACTGAATTATGAGACAGTGTCATAACCCACTGTTTACCCCAGCTTTAATTATTATTTGCCTCTTTTTAGCTTATAAACATTGACACTCTCCACCTCGAATTCCCATAATTAGTGTGTTTCGTTTGACCCACGTGTCACCGGAGATGAGAGGAGGTTGCAGAGGGTCAGAACTAATGAGAGAGAGGGGTTGACCTTAGACATAGAGTCAACCTGGGGCAAGAGGGGCATCATCATACAAAACACACAATACCACACTCAAATGTTGTGGAGGAGGGCCCAAAAGGTGAGGAATAACTCATTATTTCATTACTTTCTCTGCTGACAATGACATTATGCCAGATTCTTACCATAAAAGTGCAGCAGCACTGAACTGAAATCAATTTCAGAGAGGGTCATTGTGGGACTTTGTCTCAGTTGGAAAAGTATTTTCAATTTGTTTCCATCATTCCACTCCTCATGAGTACAGTATCAAACCAACATCTTTTAGCTGTAATGTCAATACTTTTTGCTAACCTGTATGTGTTTTAATCTTCAGCTTGTTATCTAAGGATATCGAGCTAAATGTCTTGCTGTCTGGAGAAAAAAGATCAGAGTCGGAGACTGAAGGGTTAACCCTGATAATCACCTGTATTGATCTGTGTGCGTTAGAGGAAAAACTGCTGGTTCCAGAGCAGCCAACCATGAATGGTTATTGATCCCTTCATAAAGGCCGGCTGTCTCCTGAGTCCATGGCTCTTTAGGTAATCACTGATGCCTTTTTTTTTTCCTTCTGGCACTCAGACAAGTTCATATCTTACACCTGTCCTCCTCATCCATCCCATGGCACTTTTCAAACTCAGCGCACTTGCTTACTTTTACTCAACACTGACACTCGGACTCATCTCCTCTTTACCTCATGTCTCATCTTCCTCACGCTCAATCCCTCATCCACTCTTGATTCTTGGCTTCTGCTGCTGATTTCTCACACTTTCCCCTTTACGCATCCCTCAGAAACCTTCCTTCCAAAAGCCTCATTGTGCACAGATAGACAGACAAGCAAACAGACAGAGAGGCGACAAACGAGGAAGTGCTCCATAATCAGGCTTATGATGCTAGTGGGCTAATAGAGCCGTGTGTCCGGGTTCGACCGCTACTGTAAATGATTAGACTGGCTCAGGCTGAGCTGTATTAGCTGGCCTGCCATCACTGATAGCTCCCGGCTCCCAACTTTATCGCAGTGATAAAGCCCTGCTAGAGCCTGCATGAGAAACAATCAACCAATCTCCTCTGGTCTTGTGTCTAGGTGGGAACGGCGGTAGACGGCTTCTCTACGCTGAGACAAGACTGAGAACTGAACGAGGATGCTCTCCCACGATGCCGGCTTTCGATAACCAGGACAAAATGATGGAGAAGAGAGAGAAGGTGAGAGATGCTGCCTGTCTGGTATGGTTAGATGGACAAAATTAAACACATTCTTCATCAGTAAGTGATCAAAATCCCTCTTGTACATTTTCTTCTCCCTCTTAGTCTGATTTATGAGTGATTTATAGCCCAATGGTTGAAATAAATGTCATCTAAGACTCACTCTAAGAATCACCATCACTGATAATTTACCCTTAAAAATATGTGTGTGTGTGTGTGTGTCCTTGTGTCAGTGTTTGTATTTGTGGACACATTTGTATCCTACAGCACCCCCAATGGCCTTTTGCTGAAGTGGAGAGCCCTCATTTTGAGCAGTTACACACCAATGTCGCACCGCCAGCGCCCACTCATCACCCATGGAAGCACATGCACAAACACACATATGCACACGCACACACATCCCAACCCTTGGACTGGCATGCAAGGTATATTTTTATTTTGCGCTGGTCACAGAGAGGTGGGTGTGATACACTGTGCGTGCCAACATAGAAACAAAAATTACACAAGGAACACACACAGGCTTAGACAAATAACATGCCCACACACACACACACACACACACACACATACACATCATGCCCTCACACACAAGATGCACGCACACAAAGACACAGACAAATGAGACCTTAGTGAAATATCTGGTGGGTTTTCTGCTATGGTCATGATTTCCTTCAGGGCTGTGAAAACACTCTGCATATGGAGTCCATCTCCTCTATGGCTTAGCGCTGAGACTAACATACACACACACACACACACACACACACACACACACACACAGCATCAACACGTGCACACTCACATAAGGAATAATATTTCCTTCCTAGCACTAGTAGGCGTGCTACTGTAAAAGTAAAGTTTCTTGCTTGGTACAGAAAAAAAGTTCCTGTTTCAAGAAAACAGTGCAATATATAGGTAGAAATACAAGAAATGTAAATGACAAACAGGGAACACTATAGGTATTTATTACAGGAATTCATCTCACAAGCAGGAATTGCCTTGATTGAGTAACCCTAGACGTAGGCTAATGCGTGTGTATGCGGTGTTGTTTGTAGTGTGAGTGAAAATAGTTTGTAAAAATATGTTAGCAGCAGAAGGTATTCTGGCAGGGCAGGAAAATCAATAGGAATGGTCATGTTTTTTTCATAAGAGCAGCTTTCTATTGAGTTACCACAGCTCTGCTAACAGGTTATCAACTCAGGGCAAAGTGTGTGTGTGTATGTGACTATGTATATATTCATTAACATCCTTATCGCAAAACAGGCACAGAGAAACTCCACCCGGCTCTGTCTCCCTCTCTCTCTGCTTTGACTGGGTTGGGGTGTGGAAGTATTGACCAGTTGCCAGGGGATAGGAGCTATTGATTGTGACTTATCCAGCTGTTTATATTTGAACCCTGGGTTTAACCTCCATCGATCGACACACACCTCGCAGTCTGCAAGGTGTTCAACTCTGCTTTCTACTAATGGGGCTAAATGGTTTTGAAGCAATGTGGGTGTATGTGTGTGTGTGTGTGTAGGTGTGTGTGTGTGTGTGTGTAGGTGTGTGTGTGTGTGTGATTTATTATTGTGTGTGTTATTATTTTATTATAAACATGAACATGAGAGCACATATATCAAGCAGCACTGAGCCTATACACAAACAGATGAAAGTACAAGTGCAAAATAAAAGAAATGAGTTCATATTTAAATAAGTAAAATACAGATAAAAGAAATGAGCTCATATAAAGCAAGTGAAATTGAAGTAAAAGAAATAACCACATACGATAAGATGTAAATAAAAGAGATGACCTCTTGTAAAGCAGATAGAATGCCAATAAAAGAACAAACTCTTGAATATGAAACAGATAAAAGTGCAAAATATATGGAAGTGCATATAAAAATACTAAAATGATGATAATGAAAACAAGCACAGTTAAAATAGTAATAACAATAAATTAAATAAAACACCATAAAATAGTAATATAGAGAGGAAATATGTGATATGCAATAATAGAAAAAGAAAACATTATTAAGTGTAGGCCATCTTGTAAAAGTGAGTTTTAAGGGGGCACTTAAAAGCTGCAGTGGAGTCCGAGATCGGCAGACTCTACTGACCAGACTGAAAACCAAGGGTGACAATGCGTTTTTGGTTATCGCCCCTAGGCTTTGGAACAGCTAAACATTTTTGATCGGCTGATCTTAGAGGCCTGGCTGGACTGTAAGGGGTTAAAATTTCTTTAATATAATCTGGAGCCATACCAAGCGACCACCTCCAGGGTTTAAAAATGAATCCAACGCAGAAGTGCCAAAGACTGCAGTTCCTCAAATAGCCACTTGAGGCTGGCTCCAAAAGCGGGTCAGTCCCATAGACTGTATAAAAATATGGACATAGTTACCGTGACGTCACCTGTTGGTTTCTGAAGAGTGGTATTGAAGCTCAAAGCGAGCTGCTCCGGCCGTCGAGATCTTGGCAGTGCGTGATGCTGCCTAACTCCCAGCCAGTGGAGGCTGGTCCATAGAGGCAGAGGAAGTTGCTCCTCCTCTATTTTTTGAGAGGCAAGAGGAAGATCGAAATATAAAAAATAATATTTGGTTGAAATAAACCATTACCAAATCTCAGTATTATTTATAAAAAAAATGTTTTCTCGTCTTTGGAAAAAATCCATTGTTGAAATTTTGGTTAAAATGCTTCAACAGCGACACCTGCAGGGTAGAAGGAGAAAGAGCAGTCTGTGTGGTGGTGGTGGTTGGCAGTGGGAGAGAGTGAGGGGGAGTGGGAGACAGAGGAGGATGGGTGCCTGCTGTCCTCTGCAGGGCGGGATCTCTAACCCCTGGGACACACTGGATGCCTGAGCAGCGCGTGTGCGTCGCGGAACCTCTTGCTTTTCATTTCGGCGCCCATGTTAACAAGTTAGAGTGGCCACACTGCCCGCGTGGCTGCTGCGTTGCTTCATCTAGAGATTCGAGGTCTCGCCTATTTTCTCTGCATGACGCGCGCGGTCCTCAGCAGAAATGGACAGGGAAAATGAGAAAGATAGGGCTACCAGTGGCAGAAGCGCCGCAGCAGACACGCTTTCAGTGTGGACGCTGCAAGCGTGAGAGACGCAGCAGTTCAGCGACACACACGCACACGCGCTGCTCGCACATCCAGTGTGTCCCAGGCGTTACATCGATTTAATGTACTTCATTTTTTTCATGCTAATCTATGATTGGCCAAGACAAGTAAAATGACGCTCCAAGGGAGGACGTCCTCCCTAACCAATCAACAACCAGAATGCAATATTGACATCGCGTTGGTCCAATTATTGTTTCCAGATTTCATCTTCAGTTCTCTCCACTGTAAGGCAGAGTAGCAGCAGTAGATAACGAGCAGTAGTTAGCTCCTTGCGTTAGCCAATGCAACAGTTAGCTTGTTGTAGCAGCTTGAAGGACTCTTTATACATCCATGGAAGGACTGTTAGGTACTGTTCTTAAACTAACCAGAGAATAGATTTGGACTGTTCAGCAGCAACAGCAGGACGTTGCCGGGGAGGCTGGAGAGAGAAGCAACCGGAGAATCAACCAGGAGAGTTAGCTTGTTTGTCACTGTTGCCAATGATATCAGACTGTTTAACCAGCAGCCACAAAGTTCTGTTAACTAACAAACAAGATGACCAACAGCCACAAATGGATGTTATGACATGAATACTTCATCTCTATGAAAGAAAGAAGAAGACATCAGATAACGCGAGTCAGATACAGCTTCTCTCTCTCTGTCTCTTTGGTCCCTAATTTTTTCTCTGATGGTTAAAATGTCTCTGTGGCTGTTGTGTGAATTTATCTCCTTAACAAGAATGCAGCAGAAATCATATAATGTGCTGTGGGTCGTTTGCTTGTTGAAGTTACAGTGAGGTTTCTGGACTCATTCATTCATTTGGAATTGATCCAGTTTTTAATTGAGTGGTTGTTTAGTCACCTTTAGATGTTGTGCGATTAGTGAATGAGTGCAGGAGGTCTGGCTGCTTGCTTGTGACAATTTCCTCAGTTGGTTTTTAAGCTGAGTCATATATTGAGTAATAGCTTAAAGTAACTAGAATAACAGGTATTAACATGTCAGCTTTGTGGATTATATTTTGTATGTGGTGCATATAGATAAGAGTGTGTAAGTCATGTATTTGATACATGCATTAATACTTTCTGATGTGAACCTACACTTTTAGATCTGTGAATGTTTTTAGTGTTCAGTCTCTCTAGTATTCAGCACTGATCTGAACCTGTATCAGATTATAAGCTTTGTGGTACTTTATATATTTCTGTATACTAAGAAAATACATAGGAAACACGTGTAATTCATGTGATATCTTGTTTGTTCTTGATGTGAACATAAATCTGTTGTCACAATAGAAAAATACTATAAATTTGAATTTCACTTTGTTGGTAAAATCACACATCCTGAACCACTCCACGGCTAAAATGAGC
Source organism: Thunnus maccoyii (assembly GCF_910596095.1). Classification (NCBI taxonomy): domain Eukaryota; kingdom Metazoa; phylum Chordata; class Actinopteri; order Scombriformes; family Scombridae; genus Thunnus; species Thunnus maccoyii. The sequence goes on along the minus strand of NC_056535.1, from coordinate 14,066,829 downwards.
ACTTTGTTTAGAAACAATATGTATATGCTGAATGTATTTAAAGAAGCAGCTGTCTCACCACTCAGGGGTTTTTGTTTTTAAAAGCAAATTGTTTTATTGGCATATAACATTACCCCCACCCCTCCGATTAGTTATGCGGTTTGTTGTAAGATTCCATGTTGGTTTTCCCCCTGTCCTCCCCAATTTTTTGAGTCACTAGCCACCACTGCTCCCAGCCAATCAAAAATGGGCAAAGAGGTGGGCCGAATGGCTGCCACAAGCCACCTAGCGGCTGGCGGACCTGTCACTCAAAGCAGCCATGTCCTTCATTATGCATAACTTTACGGCTTAATAAAATTTAAACGGGTGAAAATTCACCCCCCCCCCCACCCCATACAGCTGTCATGAAAGGAGAAATTAGTTTATTTCTGCTGTAAAGTTGGGCATTTTAACATGGGGGTCTATGGGGATTGACTCGCTTTTGGAGCCAGCCTCAAGTGGCCATTCAAGGAACTGCAGTTTTTGGCACTCCCGCATTGGCTTCATTTTACAGCCCCAGAGGTTGCCGCTTGGTCAGTCCCTATAGACCTCCATGTTAAAATGTCCAACTTTACAGCAGAAATAAACATGTTTACATCCTAGTACAAACAAAGGTTTTGGTCTCTATAGCTAATTTCCCTGTTAATGACAACTTTTTATATAACTCACTTGTTTAAATTCTATTAAGGCTTAAAGTTATGCATAGGGCATAGGTTGCTTTGAGTGACAGGCAGGTGCCGTCACAGGGAAGTCGCTATTTCACTATTTCAGTGTGTCTTCAGTTCATGAAAGTTAGCTGAGTTCTGGATAAATTGCAGTTGTGAGACTGAGTGGGAGTTTAAACAGGTAAAAAAAGAATTACAGTAGTCCAGGCATGATGATATAAAAGTATGTATGACTTTTTCTTTGGCATTAAAATTAAGCATGTGTATTATCTTGGAGATGTTTCTTAATTGATAAAAACCAGCTTGGATGACATATGCTGCTTAAAGGATAAATGGCTATCAAAAGTGACCCCAAGGTTCTTTGCCATGGGCTTAACATTGGTAGTAAGTGAACCAAGGGAGGACTGTATCTGTAGTTTGTGATGTTCTGGACCGAAGATCAAAACCTCTGTTTTATTGCTATGAAATTATAGGAAGTTAGCTGCCATCCAGTCCTTGACGTTGGATAAACAGGAATGCAGTATGGTTAGATTGTTCAGTTCATGCGGTTTAAATGAGAGGTATAATCATCAGCGTAATAGTGAAAAGAGATGTGTTGTTGAATGATATGTCCAAGGGGTAACATGTACAGTGCAAATAAAATTGGTCCCAAAATAGGTCCTTGGGGCAGTCCACAGGTGATGTTAGCTGTTGATGATTTAAAATTCTGGATGGAGACAAAAAACTTCCCGTTTTCCAGGTAAGAGGAGAACCACTCCAGTGATTCCTGCCCATTTCCTCAGTCTCTCAATAAGAATTATGTACTCTGTGGTGTCAAAGGCTACACTTAGGTCCATCGGCAGTAGGACAGAGCAGTGTCCAGAGTCTGCAGCCAGTCATTTGTCACACAAAGGAGAGCTGTTTCCGTACTGTGTAGCTTCTGAAAACCGCTCTGGAACTTTTCAAAGATGTTATATTTATTGTTCCTTAGTGCCTCCAGAAGTTGTGTCAAAGCTACTTTCTCCTATATTTTTGAAATAAATGGAAACTTAGAAATTGTCCGAAAGTTTTGCATGTCAGCCGGATCCAATATGGGCCCTTTCAGAAGCGGCTGAACACATGCCGTCTTAAAGAGGTCAGGCACACATCCAGGGGAAAGGGAACTGTTTATAATAGTGAGCAGATGAGGTGTGATGGCATCTATTATCTCTTTCAAAAGTTTAGTGGGGAGAGTGTACACGATAACATGCCCATATGTAACAAAAAAGCATGGCCTGCCCTGCATAGCTTTTCTTTTTAGGGAGCATGATCTAGTAAAATAACGTCTTTATTAAAGGAAAATAAAGGAATATTTTAGTTTTGTTCTTATTGTCATTGTCATTAGGTGATGTGCGTCAGTGTGGACAGGCACACATATACAACCAATACTCAATGAGTTTACCTTGACACTCTCAAGATGTCACCCTCATACATTACATGCGCACATACAAACCTGCTCTCACTGATACAATGAAGTCAGTTTCTTATTTTTTTGTTTTCACTCCAGAGGGGAAGGTTAAATTTTAAGCACTCTACTTCCACTTTTGTGAAAAGATTCCTTCAAAGGCATTTAATAATTCTGCTCCAGTCAATTTATAATTTCTCTCCATTTCACTGTGCCACAGCCCTCACACCAACACCCCAACCTTAACTAGTTCAAATAAGTAATTATTATGTGTGAATTTACACGTGTGTTCATGTTTGTCTGTGGCTCAATATCAAACTTTTAAATGGAAGTTAAAAAAAAGAAAACTTTTGTCTGGATAATACCTTCATGAATGTGTGTTTGTGTGTGTGTGTGTGTGTGTGTGTGTGTGTGTTTGAGTGTGTGTGTGCTTTCATATTGTCTTGTGTGTATGCCTATCTCCCTCTCCCTCCTTCTCCATTTGAAGGGTTGTAATGAGTCATCAGGGAGAGCTGATGTGAATTATTAATATTCAATCATGATGCTGTTCATGAATTAACTGAAGCCGGAGGAGGAGGGGTGAACAGGAGAGAGAGTGAAGGATCGAGAGACACACACAGAAAGAGATGGTGAAGATTCAGCTTAAAATAAATATGTAGGAAGAGGAAGAGGTAAAGCAGCAGGGTGTAAAACAGTAAGATAGGCAGTGTTTTAAAACAAGTGAAGGCCAAGCAGAGTGTTGGTTATAGTTAGCTATAACACATGGGAGATTATTTGTGAATAATGCAGTTATATCATTGTGTTTTTTCATTCAATTTGTTGTTATGGTTAAAGGGAAACAGACACTATCAGGAAAAGGAAACCTAAATAGGACAGATTTGTTCAAGTTAGGAGTTAGCAGGGCCAACAATTTCAAAGAGATAAAACAGATAGAGATGAAAAATATCAACAAGAAAAGATCAGTACACTGTTGCCAACAGCAGGACTCTCCTTTCTTCTTCCCCCATTGCATATGTTAGTCATGCTGCAAGTTAAATGTATGAACTAATGTGATGTATACCTAACCCTTGCATTAATGACAGTAACTGTTACTTGATTACATTAATTACAAAATTGTTTTTATTATCAGTGATATTGTTTTAGCCATACAAAATACATAGCAGCCTCATAAATGCTGATATTTACTTGCTTTTTGGTTTCATTTATTGATAAAACTGAATGACTCAGACTGATCAGACTGGCCATTGATTTCATTTGGTACCACAGTAAGGTGTAATGGATGTTTGTCATTTTATACATATGGCTAATAAATGGTTGACAGAATGAAAACAAAAATATTAATTGGTAATGCAAACATTTGCTTCTCCTCCATGATGGATTAAAAGCTTTCTTCTTCTCGCTGGCATTGTTGCTTAATTGCTTGTAGGTACTTTCATACAAATCATGTGAAAATGTGTTAAATGACAAAGGAATGGATACAGTGATACAGTACATGCTGTCCACTCACAGATGGTGCTCTGCTCACCTAGGATGGAAGTGGCGTAACTAAAATTGTGCACATAGAAACATTTACCACAAAGCCCCTCAAGGCCACTGAATGGAAAAGTAAAAGTCAGTAGATAGATTTATTTTTTCAGGTTTGTTAAACTATGCTTACAATTGAACAAAAAGTGATCTCAAATTCAAAACCTAAGCCCACAGTCTAACAATCTACTGTTATGCAAACTGTTTACAGTTTTGCAGTGTGTGCGTGTTCAAATACTTTTCTTGCATAAAGAGGCTGAATATACAAAGTTAAGCAATGACGCATTTATTAAATTGTGACACGATTTGTAGAACTTGTGACTCTATGGACAGTTACATTTATCAGTAAGTCTAAATAAATTCACACAGACTGGTTAAAGCTCCTTAATCTTATGATCCGAAAAACTTTTTTATATTCTTTTCCTAAACTCTTCTTTCTTTTTCCAGTTAGGCTTGTTTTAACGAGTGTTCCTATGTGGATTACTACAACTCTCTTATCTGCCCAGGAGAGTGCAGTGTAAATTGCTCGTTTTAGCCTGATGAACGCCACCTGTTAATAAGGAGGTGCAGGTTCATGAGATTTGATAATTAGCATAATTGATGACCGTAAAATCAAACCCTGCTTTCGGAAATCATCGTATTGAGACAGAAATAAAGAGGGAATGGGTTGATATGAAGTTAGGCAGCTGTCAGCAAATATAGCAATAAGAATAATAAAATCTAAAACACCTCTCAGTAAAATGGTAAACCATGATGATGACAATTTTGTCAACAGAATATATACATTTTGCATTAAGTTTGTATTGGTTATATATTTTATTTTAGTTGATTTAAGTATCACATTTAAACTCAAAATCTGGTCTGGACCATTTGTAAATTTCTTTCATAACTAAGAGAAAATTCTCAGTATGAAGAAAGAGAAGCGTGAGAAAATTGAAGAATGCCACAAATTTCCTTAAATCACTCGTACGTGCCACTTAAGAACGAATCTGTTCGTTGGCGTTTCATTTTCATTCTTGTCATTGATGTTGAGTTTTTTCTTGACATCTGCCACTATAGTGGCGAGCTTTAAACAGTCAGAAGGCACATTTGAATTGAAGACTATAATTTGATGTATGTCCCCAAGCATCACCTTCTATTGACATAAATGCAGTGGTTCAGTGTAAGTCATTGATACAAGATGTCATCTTTTAGTTCTTCATGGTGTGGCCTCTGGTTAGGGTTATTGATATTCTCTCTAATCCTGTGCGTGTGTGTGTGTGTGTGTGTGTGTGTGTGTGTGTGTGTGTGTGTCTGATTGGAGGCTTGTGGTGCATATAAACAGCTGTCAGTGAGCTTTGGTTTTGATGTGCTTCTGTGTTCTACTGTCACTACAAAGCTGGATTGAGTTTGCAGGTTATAGGTTATCAGATGCTCACAGAGACAAAACACACACACACACACACACACACACACACACACACACACACACACACACACACACACACACACACACATCTCTTTTGTGAGTGAAAACCTGACCAAGCTTGACAGTTCCTATCTGTGTAAGCAGACTCTCTGTTGTCTATCTCTCTCTCTCTCTCTCTTTCTCCCTGTGTACCTTAATATTTGTGTGTGCATTTGTGCAGCTTGAGATGATCACTTTTGCCTTTATTGATCATCATTTTATTTTATACTGCATACAGTCCTGTAGGTGGCAAAAAAGGAGGGAAAATGATTAGTGTGTAAGATAACAAAAGGATTAGAAACAAAACCACAACACACCTCCAGGTCTGTCATGGAATGTAAGTGTAGTTCAAGGTTCACAGGTTTCATTCATTATCACCTACAGGAGAGTGGAAATGTGAAATTTTTAATATGTGATTTTTCTGACAAAGAAACAATGACACTGAAAATTATGTTTAATGTTATTAGCTACATTTCTAAGCTATTCTAAACATAGAATTAGCAATAAATACAAGCACGATTTTTTGGGGAAATGTATGTTTCATTAATCTAACAACTGTCTTAAGACTGCACCCTGTTCACCTCAAACCCATTCCCTACTCCTCATTTTACTCTAATGGATGTCCCATTTGCTTATACTATAACCACTTTGTATCGAGTTGCAACCGTATGTACTGGTATATCACATTACAGATGCCTTCTTGATCGATTTATTTGCTAATTTTTCTCTCCTCCGCCTCCTGTGATCTGGAAAGGATGCATAACGTCTGACTGAAAGACAGATCAGAAGGTGTGACTGCACAGACCTCTGCTCATTTGAACATATCTGATTTCGTCTTTTACTGTAAACACATCACGCACTGATGTTACTCTTAATTGTCCTCTTATGTAGCACTAAACTGAGAAAATATACAGCTTCACTCTGTTCAATGCACATATATACTGTATATTATAATTGTTTCATTGAAATGATATATACATATATATATGTGTGTATATGTGTGTGTATATATATATATATATATATATATATATATATATATATATATATATATGCCAGATTTTATAGCTGCATGATAAACTTTTCTCTTCCTGTTGCATCATTTTATACCCCCGACAGTGTCTCTGTATCTTTAGAAACTTTTGGATCTTGACTAGATTTTATAATGAGGTTCTATAGTTTTACACAATGCTCGGCTGCACACCGTGCATTTGTAATGATGAACCCAGTGGAAGACATGTGGAGCTGAAGAGGTTAATGTGTTTTTATGAGAATGGTCCACAGTCTTGGCAGAAGTGCAGTACCCAGTGGTTTGCTGTGCCTGGCACCCTCTACCTGGCCTGGGTATGAATCAAACCCACAACTTACACAGCTCTTAGCCTGCTCTTCAGCTCAGACAGCTACTGCCAGCCTGGCCGACAGTAGCAGAGAATGATGACCCACACACAAACATGTAGAAACACACTTAAGAATGCCTTTAATGATTGCATTCACCTCATAAACCAAACCTAAACTAATCTTTATCTTAACTCTAAACCAAAGTCCTAACCCTACATTAATAAGATGTGGAAAAAAAAATCTCTGTAAGGACATTTGATACTTTCAAGTAAAGAAAAATAAGCACCATCGTGCACACATACACTCTGTTTCTCCTTTTTCTCTCTGGCCTCTCTCCTTTATAGGTATGTTCCCAACCAAATGTGCAAATTTTGAACGAATTTCCAAAAAGTCTATCAACTAGTGCCATTTGAATATTCTCAAGAGGGTATAACAAGGGCACATACTTAAAAGAGCACCAGAAGCTCTTCTGTACCTCTGGTATGTCAGGGCATTTCATTGCCGCTTTCCACCATTTATGTTATTTTCATGAATTAATTTGTCTGCTCTGCCACTATTTTTCATCTTTTGAGCTCTCTGTTAGAGCAGAGTAATATAAAGTTGGGTGGCAGCAATACACTGATGCTGCTGATGAAAGTAAAGAAGATATTGTTCATTTGAAAGATGTTCTTCTTCTCTTTGTGGATCCACCACTGTTTCACCTCAGCCAAGTGTAAAAACATTTTTGACATATTTGTCTGAACAGGTGGATATAAACTTTAACTTTTCTTTCCCTCTCTCTCCCTATATTGTTTCTAAATACCTCAGGTCTTTTACTCTAAATATTCAAGTGCATTATGATCAAAGAGGGTAAATGGTAAAATGGGTGCATTTAAATAGCGCCTTTCTTCCGACCACTCAAAGCGCTTTACAGTACATGCCAACATTCACCCATTCACACACACATTCACACACTGATGGCAGAGGCTGCCATGCCAACTTGCTCATCAGGAGTTCTAATGCTCATTCACACACACATTCACCGATGGCACAGCCTTTGGGAGCAATTTGGGGTTCAATATCTTGCCCAAGGACACTTTGACTTACAGACTGGAGGAGCCGAGGATCGGACCACCGACCTTCTGATTAGTCGACGATCTGCTCTGCCTCCTGAGCCACAGCTGCCCTTAGGGTGCTTTTATAAAACTGTGCAGACATGGAGGAGATCTAGTTTAAACTCCATATTCATGCATGTATTTGCAGTCTACCGCTCTGTATACAGTAGGTGTGCTTATATGACAAAGAATGTGTGTGAATGCGCTTGAATTTGAGTGAATGTGTGTGTCAGTGAGTGAGACAGGCCAGAGGTAGAATGGTAGAATGCAGTATTCAGGGCAGATTAAATGAGGGTTTTGTTCAGTTTGCTCCAGATGTTGAGTCTATGTGTTTTATTTTTACATTCTTGGCCTGCGGCCCGTATATATTTTGGATTGGGCAGGGAGTATATAATATCAGTGGAAAATGCTGCGGTCTGGTACCTTTTAAATAACATTTCCTCCTTTTTCTGCTGCTGTCCTGTTTTTCTTTCCATGTTGTCTTTTATTCGGGAATGAGCTTTGAGAGGTGATGTTTAGAAAAGCGCTGAAATGAGACTGGCTGTGGGGTTCAGGGAATCACTGGAGACCCCTACACACACACACACACACACACACACACACACACACACACACACAGAACACACAGAAACCATACACACCAACTGAAATGAGGAAGAAGTTAAGGTCTTAAATGAAGAAGGTCAGTCGGGCAGCCCTGCGTCTTGGGGTGGCCCTGCTTGGGCTGTGGATGCAGTCGTACTAATATTTAGCTCCCTCCCCTCGGCCAGTGGAAGGAATTATACCAAAGGTGCTCAGGGACCCACATTTTGGACTTTCCTTTCCTCCATTTCTGATTTATTTCAGAACAAATCCGGGCCGAAGCGGGCTAAAATCTGCACTAGAGCAGTTAATGGAGTTGTAAAGCTGGGGTAGGCTCCAGGGAAATATAACCACAGGGCTTAAAAAGTTCTCTCTCTCTCTGTCTGTCTGTATGTCTCTCTCTCTCTCTGTCCTGTGGTGGCCCCACTCCTGTTTGAAAAGCCACAGTTCTTGGTCCGAAAAGAAAGTTAGATCCCTCACATCTACCCTCATGGTGGGCCCTGTCATCACTAATCCTGCATGTGTGCATGCAGTATTTATGTGTGGCCTTTTCATACTAGAATATGTCTGTCTAGCATGATTTGTCGGTATGTGATCCAAAATTACTTAGGTCATATTTATGTGAGTCTTGTTATCAGTGTCTGACTCCTGAAGATATTTTAAAAACATACAAAGGCTTCTTTGCATTCTCAAGTGACATAAAGCATTTCATTGAAGTGATTAAAGGCAGAAGGATGGGAGAGGTGTGCCAGCCTGACAGGGTCCCTCTTAGCTTAAGTTACTCCCTAATTCATTGTCCTGCTTTCTTTCACAGAGGTTTTGTAAAAACAGAGTGACAACAGAGTTATCAAAATTGTGCAGTGGTTAAGCAATGACCAGCCCCTTAAAGAGAAGAGTGTATTGAACAGAGAAGAAGAGCAACTCTCAACTTCCATGGGGGGATGAATGAGTGCTGTTGAATGAGAGAGGGGAGAGGTGCTGCTACTCTCCTAGTCTGCCAGACACAGAGAGGGTGGGAGGGCGGCGGGGCAAAGGTCAGGAAAAGGAGGGAGGTAGAAGGGTGTGCGGGACGGGTAGTGAAGGATGAGGGAGTGAGAGAGAGACAGCATCTGGATCCAGAGCTGTTTCCCAGCCAAGTTACATTTGTTTAGTCTGAAAGACAAGAGTGTAGGGGAGCAGAGGGGGCAGAAAAAATGTAAGGCCAAGAGAATAAAAGCAGTTTAATAATAGATGAGAGGAAGGGGGAGAGCAGGTGTGAATGTATATGTGTGAGTGTGTTTGTGCCTGCATGACATACATTATCTGTGAAGGCTGTATGTTTAGAGAGTTGTTTTTGTCTTATTTGAGCAGTCTGGTCATCACACCTATCAGTTATGATAACTTCCCTTTTTCATCGCTAAGATCTGAAGATGCAGTGATAACTTTTACAAATGACTTCATTAGAGCAAGGGACAGGTCAGACAGTCAGCTATTTTAAACAATTTCCTATTTTGACTGAAAAACTCATTTGGAAATTAAAGGATAAGTCTGACAATTTTCTATATTTTCCTTATTTTCAACAAATCTCATGTGCAGAGCCAAACCAACATTAACATTAATCCTACTTACAAGTATTGTTTGTGTATCCAAAGCCTGATATACTGTAGTCCTCTGTGCTAAAGACCTCAGTTATTGTCCAAAAACAATTAAAAACACATCAGTGAGCCACGCCATTGCTTTGGGCGACATGTTCCTTGGCCCCAAAGAGTTTGGGCATGGTAGTTTGTTTAGAAACATCTCCAAAGACTAATAATGCAATCACATTTTCAGTCTCTGGAGAGTAGTTCTGTGTACGGCAAACACCACTGCTAATGCGTGGGAACACAGTTCCATTTACAGAGCTTCGCTAGCTTGTTGTGCTACATATCACAACCTCTTGACTTTGTACTATATTGTAAATTTCTCAATGAACTTACAATAACATACATCAGGCTCTGTATGCACATACAATACTTGTAAATAAAGAAGAATAAAGATGATCATGCACAAAATGTTTTTTATAATTGTCTGTTACATTGTAAAATTATGTGTACTGACACTGTAGGTCACAGTTGAAAACGGATGTAGTTCTGCAAAATGCAGTCAATGCACATATACAGTGGACAGTTTGGCTGATGATTTTATGAAGTGAAAATAAATGGATAGATAACTTGGTTAAACTTGAGCCTGTCAGCATCCAGAAGAGTTACTGTTCCCTGTAACTTCACTTATTATCTCAGTAAAATGTTGTCATAACCAGTAGTAATGATGGTCTAAACTACAAAAATAAGATCCAGGTTGTAGAAAACAAAACCCCTCTAATACTTGAATGTGTGTTTGCGTGTTTGTTTATATGTGTGTCTAAGAATCTCACCTCTCTTCTCCCCCTTCTCACCAGATTCAGACCTCAGGGGAGGTCAGCTCCTCTTGACCTCTGCGTTCCACAGCCCGGCACCACAGTAAGGCCACACACACATGGACCCAAACACTTCACACACACAGAAACACCCATACATACGAGTGCATGCAGAGGCAAAAATGTGTGTGCATTCAGATGCACGCATGCACATACACACACATACGCAAACAGCATCCCAGCTCATAAACACCCTCCCATAGGCAGGTACACAGACAGAGAACTGAAGTGGAAGGTTAAATCTCTCCAGTGAAAGAGGGGAGGAAAAAACTGTTTTTGGAACAACAGTATGCCAAGAAACATTTCTTACTGTAAAGGAAAAGAGCAGTCAAGAGAAAGAGAGAGAGGAACATGCATCCGACATGCAGTCACATAGACAGAGGCCAGTGTTTTCACCTTTCAGTGTGTCCCAAAGCCTTTGTATTGTAGAATGTACAGATGGCACTTTGTTTTGCTGGAATTTGGTTGTGTGCTCCGTGAACACTCCCCAGCCCCTCGCTCAGTGACCTCTGACCCCTAGATGCATGCACACAAACACATACACACAGACATTAATATGCGGGGATTTCTAAGATACAGTATACAACATTATGCACTGTCAGACAGGACATTGTGCTGTGAAACTAGGCTCAATGCCAGCATTTTTTTTCCTTATAGCTACTTCTGTGTGTGTACATGCTGGCAGTATGTGCTGTAAGTGTCTGCATGTCTCTGTATAGATGCCTGTATGTAAGTGTGTTCGACCACATATGTGAGTAAATTAGAGTTTATGTTAAGGTTGACATGGTTGGTGGCAACAATTTATAGGTAATTGCAGCTGAAGACCTATTGAACAAGGTAAAGTGAGTTTTTTGTGTTTTTCTGATGTCAATCTATACGGCTCCACGACCTGTGACCCAGTGTCTTGTCTGTGACCTCATCAAAGAGAGACGAGAAAACAAGCATCCCTCTTGAGGACAGCAGCCATTCATCACTCCATCTTTGTCCCCTTTTAGAACCTTCTGTCCGTCGTAAGGAGAAATCAATGTAAAAGGATAGAGGGAGACACGAATATAGAGACACAAAGAGCACAGTCTCACACACATGCTGCCATAACGAAGTACAAAGAGAGAGAATCTGTGCACAGCCCTACTTTATGAGTTTGCTGTGAGGCTGTAGCCATTGTTTGTATTTAAAGTTCTTGACCTTGTGATGAAAGAAATTGAACAATTTTGCAGTGCTGCATCTAGAAACTCAAAAATGGATAGGTTGCATTGTCCCCAATGGATGGCAGTGTCGGCTGGTTGGTCAGTCCAGTTGATTTCGATTTGGTAACTTGTTATACCTGAATATAATAACCCTTTGTCGCTTCTAACTTCTGCACTCATGTAATGTAAATATCAGTACAGCCAATCTCACAGCATAGCTGCTATCATTAATCCATATTTTTGTTTATTTTGTCAGCTGATGTGATTATAAAATGGGCCTAATAACTTGATCTTCAGCTCTGTTGGTACTCAGTTGGACTGCTGATCAACAGGTTATTTATGAGTTGCAATCAAATTTCATATTGTTTCCATTATCTAACAACAGAAACAGAAAAATATTGAAATAAAAAAAAACTACACAGTCTCTCTCTCACTAACTACCAACAGAAAAACAGTTTTTCTGGGTACTGTATGTGTGAAAACAAAGTCAAACAAATGTAATGTATAATTAAAAATCAATTTCTATTCAATTGCCAATAAATACAGATATACAATACAAGTGAATTTCACTCTTCAGAGATGCAAGCTACTATGGCAAAAATAGACCTGGCGCAAAAGATAACGAAGAAGTTTAAAGAGCCACAAGGGAGACGTTTTTTGCACTGACCCATTGGACACACACACACCTGTTAGAATGGCAGTGGATCATCTCAGGCAGCCTGCTGCATCCATTAATGCTGTTGTTTGAGGGGTTCAGGACGACTGAAAGTAACTGAGGCAATTAAATGGCATTAATTCACTGTGTGAGAAACATCTCTGTGATCAAGATCATCCACAAACAAGTTGAGTCTAAACTAATCTGCATCTTTAGAGAAAGAATAAATAAAGGTCCTCCTTCTTACTCTTAACAGCTCTTCAACTTACGAGCTCTCTGAAAGATAAGATGCTTTGTGGTCACCTTTGATGTAATTTTAGGGTCTCACTCTAAAAACATTCTTAGAAATTCACCTATAGGATAGATTCTTGGTGAGGGCAGCTGCTAATGTCACATGTGCACTGACAGCTTTAGAATAGGAGAGATGCATAAAGAGCTCTAATACTAAGCTCCAGTATAGTGGTACAGTACAGCAGCAAAATGTGAAAAAAGTGCTTCCTTAGTCTTTTACCTGTTGAGTCTACTGATGACTTTGGTGAACATTGGTGTAAAGTCACCAGAAGTTGCTATGCTAACCTGTGAGTTTTTCCTTTTTGTTGATTCAAGAATAAGAAGCAAACATAGTTCAGCAGTATTACGGAGAAGACACAGGCACATGTCTGGTATTCAGTGTGATGTGTGCAGACATTACGATGCCTCCTATTGGCCACAAGGGGCAGAGTGGCTGTTAGTGAAGGAGTGAATTTAAAAAAAAAAAAAGATTTTAAGCCTTTTACTCGCTTGACAGATAATGTGTTTTGCATCTAAAAATGGCAGATTTATGCTAATATTTTGTGTATGTGGCTTTCAATTCTCATTTTCAGTTATATATTTTTAAAATCTATTATACATTAATGTTTCAAATTGCTTTATGGTGTAGGTGTGGAATGGTGTAGAGTGACAGCTACGGCAGCATATGGCATTGTTTAAATTTGCCGCACATTAGACTAAGTTTTTGCCTTGGTATTGCTGTAAGAACATCATTTATGGATGGGTTTAATATTGTGTGTGTGTGTGTGTGTGTGTGTGTTTGTGTGTGTGTGTGTGCGTGTGGTACTCTGTAATGGATCAGTATGAATGCCTCGTTAGCAAACGCCACTAAAACCCTGTAGGCCCTTCAGAATATGAGTACCATTTTAGAGAGCAGCTTTTGCTGTCGCATTCTAACTACCACTTACACAATACGTTCTGCTCACACACACACACACACACACACACACAGTAGCCCACGCACATACACTCAACAAGCACTTGTGTGTGTGGGCAGCTGGCTGAATTGATGAAACAGGATTCTGCATCCTCTGGGGAGCAGAAACACACCACTCTATTTAGCATCAGAAAGGCTACATTCACTCTTTTCATCTGAGAGGTGAACTGAGGAATGCCCTCAAGGTGTGGACCGAGGGATGAAGATGGTTACAGGGGTGTGTGGTGTCGGGTTTAGGTGGCCAACATATTCTCACTTTGGTGCTGTCTTTCTTGCTCGCCCCATTTCTCTTTCCTCTTTTCTACAGTAAATGTTTCCATCCTCTGTCAGGCAGAGAACAGAGGTTACAACTGTAAACAGTAGGGGCTCTTTTCATATTCTCCATTTCCCCTCTCCTCGTGTCTGTCATGTCCCTGTTTTGTTTGGTCTCTCCTGTTTCTCCCCTCTACCCTCCTCCTCCCCCTCCCCATTTTCTTATCAAACAAAATTGCACTGAGGGGAGAACACACATACACGCACACACACACACACACGAGCACAGGTAGCAAAGTTTCTCCTGGAGTTTTCACAGCAAAACCAAACAAAACATAAAACGGCACTAACGTAAAAGAGTGAGGGTGGTAAGGAGGAGGAGGAGGAGGAGAGAAGAGAGGGAAGTTATTTTCTCTGGTTTTTGAGGCTGTGCCGCATGTACTTCTGACAGGTGGGAGGGGAGATGAAGCGTGCATTGTGTTCGCTTGCTAATTAGCATCGTTAGCGGGGCCCATCCGCTGTGAATGGCAGAGATAGTATTAGTGAGGTTTATGCACAGTGAGTGGTAGAGATAGGGAGAATAGAGTGTGGTACAGGCAAAAGCTGTATATGCTAAAGCTACATTAGGTCTGATAAACTTGCAGGTCTTTAATGGACTCAGCAGGGGAGGGAGGGAAGGAAGGGAGGGTAGAGAAGAAGTGTAAAGAACTGTACACCAGTCTGCTTCAGGCTTTCCTTTCAGTACTCTGAATACGACCTCTATGGAGCTCATAAAACCACAGTGACACACGTATAAGATAATGAGCCATTGTGTGTGTGTGTGTGTATACGCGTGTGTGTCTTTTACAAAAGTCTGGGTGTAGTGATTTTTAGATCAGACTTCTCCTCTTTCAACTTACTCCTTGAAGGTCAGGTTACACACAAGGTGTAGGTTACAAGCCACTGGCCATATGAATAGTCCTCTAAGCACAGGAATCATATTATACACACAAGCGCAGATACAAATACACACACTTTTTGACTTTTTTGGGGGAAAAAAACAAAAGATTTCCGAGCAGCAAGTGCTCTGGATCATATCTGATGCTTTTATGTGTATCATAGTAATAATATGTGTGTATGCGTGAGTGTGCGTGCATGCGTGTGTGTGCGCTACACAGACCCAGGAGGTCACATAAAACTGTCAGCATCATCCAATCACCCAGTTTTTTTCATACTGCCCTTTACCCCCTCCCTTCACTCCTTTCCACTCTCTTTCTTTCATTCTCTTCATTTCATCCCCTCCAGTGTCAAGAAAAGGCCCTTGAGACTGTATTGCACTCTCTCTCTAGGTAAAACACATGCACACACGCAGACACACACACACACACATCCTTTCTAAAGGACCCCTAAAGGCAGAAGACCATCAGAGCAGTTGGAAGGGATGGGAGGCATATTGTAAGGGGTGGAGTTTTCAAACAGAAACATCTCAATAGAACCTCTTTCCGTCTCCTGAATGGGCGGATGGGTGTGAGTGAAGGGGGTGATGAATTTTAAGTGAGGTCTAATGGCCGACACCCATCTTTCCTCTTCCCCAGGAGGCTTGAGGGATCACTATGACATGCAAGACAAGGGTCACATGATCACAGAGGGAGGCGAAGGCATTTGTAAGCTACTGCTTGTCAGGATACTGAGAGAAAGACAAGTAAATTATCCCTGTAAGATAAAAATGAGTAATATATAGTAGTATAATGTTTTTACTTTAATTTAGTTTTGAAAAACTACTAAATACTTTATTTATGAGATTTGAATGTAGTTATTTTTGATGTATTTTGATGTGTGAAGTGAATTATGACAGAAACTAACTGCAAACTTGTAGCAACAACCTCCGAAAATTTACGTTACACACATGAATATTGATCCAAATATTCCCTTCTCTTTAATCCTGTTTTGAAAGTAACTGCTGGGTGTTTGAGTATTCATTCAAGTTACTTCATGTCTATTAGGGGTGTGCCCGAATACAAATACGTTATTTGGCAAAGCACAAATAGTGGGGCTTTTACCAATATTTGTTTCATACAAATATTTTAAAAATGATTTGTTTTCGGGAAGAAAAAAAAAACATGTTAAATACCAGCGCACAGGTCGGTAACATCGCTATCTCAGTCTCTCTCCTCTGCTCCGCTGTTAGGTCTATCAGCAGGTCTCAACGAGGAGAGTTTCATCCACCTGCCACATGACGCACATTTCCTAATTTGGACATCACTCCCGGAGGTGGGGGTGTTCCCGAGAGATAAAGCTGAGCTACTGACACACACAAAGTGCTCCCAAGGGACTCTTCATAACCTGTTGTTTCCCTTCTCCTTTCCACAAAGTTAGGTTATAAAAAATAGGCAATAAATGACTCAAAGGTGACACTAATCACCTTTGAAGTTCTTCCCTACATGTTACACGGTGTACTGTCTCTTTGTTATGGGTGTACAAATAGGTAGAGGTCTGTCTACAGTGAGACAATGAGTAAAGTTTTAGCTCAGTAGTCAGCACAGTCGTCTATGATCTGAGAGACTCCAGTTCAAGACCTGGTGTGGGGACCTTCTTCATAAGGTTGTTTATTTATGAACACTTATTGTAACACTTTAATTTTCTAAAATTAAAAGCGTAATAAAAACAAAAACAGGATTTTTAAGCCTCTTTCCACTTTTATTCGAATGTAAATACAAATACAAATTGTTTTGCAAGTACAGATACAAATACAAATACTGGGCCCTCTGCACATCCCTAATGTCTATATTGCAATAGTATCACAGAATAACCTCTCAAATTGTATAATGGCTGTGGCAAAACAACAAACTTCATTTTTAATCATCATTTCATGCCAAAATGTGGCAATGACATATAAGTGTGTATTTGCATATGTGTGGCAAACACAGGGTTCATGGAGTTATATTGTTTTCAGAGGAGACATAAGTATATTTGGGACACTTTTATAAAGTAGATTGAACAGGTGAATCCAGATAAACATCAGTATGCCTTTGCCTCTCTTTGCCTCTCTCTTAATAAATCTATACTGCTCAAAATAATTGAGATGCAGATAAACTAAAGCAGAGAAAAGTTTCAGAAGGATTTCTTAACTGAGGAGAGAAGACTCAGATAATTTGTACATCAGATAACGGATAGAAAATGTGTGGTGTCTCTATAAAACACACCTTTTTGTCTCACATCTAGCTGATGTTCTCCTGCAGTGTATAGATTAGCTGTCGTCTCTGGCTCCCTGATCATTTATTTTGTGTTTCGATATAGCATATGACATGGCACAGGTGTTGCCATTGACATGTCCTTGTGTTTGGTTTTGTCAGACAACTGCACAACAATAGAACTGTTTTCTGAATTATTTTCTATTTCTGCTGGCTGGCTAAGGCTGTTTTCAGACAACAGCACTGTGTGAAATCCCCGTCATTCATTTCATTGCAGCCACTATGCTGGCCCAGTTGGGGGATTTTAGATGCAGAGGGTTTTGATAGAAAAACACAGGGTTAAAGATGTTGCAAAATGTGCACATTCCTGGTAGACTACTTTGTAATGTAAATGTTGTAATTTTACTGTTTTCCTGGCAATTGTCATACACAGTCAATGGGATTTTCTCCTTCAAGTCTTCTAAGTCATGAACTACAGTGATCTGGTGGTTAGAGAAACCTGACTGTTTACTGAAAATGTTATACAGTTGAATAAATACAACAAACATTTTCCACAACTCAAGCCCATATCAACAGTGACATTCTCAAACATCTCAGTATTGTGATAGAAATAGAATTCACTCCAGAGTAACTCTGAACAGTGATCATACGATCCATTACAATGTGCCTCCCACCAAGGCTCCAAAAAACCTTTTACTGTTCTGTTTATTCCATTAACAGATGTTAAAGTTGAAAAACATCAATAGTAGAATACAGAGCAACTTTGAACCAAACGCACTCACTCATACATTTTCTTTTGATAACCAAAATCCCAAATCAGTTTTTGTTTTGGTTTCTATCCAAATTGAATGTCAATTTTAACCGAATTTCCAGAATATTGGCAGAAGAAAATCCAAATTATGCATATTTCCATCCACTGTGAATATTTGGAGTTGGTTCATCAAGATAAAAAGCTAGTGATGCAATTTTTCCAGTCAGGGCCATTAAACTGTTTCAGAAGAAGCAGAAACAACAAGATGACGTAATTAAAAGAACACCAGTCAAACTTCAAACAGTGGAAAAACAACATAGAAAACATAATGGAAATATGACATTTCATGACATCATGTATCAATCTGAGAAGCGTTACAGTCTTATCACTCTGCACAGATCTGATGCATTTGCTCGTTGCTATTTGTCTGTCTCTATGGTGGAGCGGAAACATAAGTGGACATTTAAGTCACATGTTCATGTACATCATGATTTAATGTTGCACTTGTTGCATTTTGCTTTCATCGATGCGCCTAATTTTTCCACTTTGTAAAGTGTAAAAACTTTTTTGCAAAATTGAAAATGTGAATAAAAAAAGGTGGTTGCAAACACATCTGTTGTGGCACCAGTATGCTGCCATACATTGGTTCTGCTGTTCCTCAGAAAGCTAAAGCCATGCTTTATATACTTTACTTTTCATTCCCTCTAATTGACTATTGTGTCAAGCTGCCCATTTAACCATTAAACCGGTCTAAGATTATTCAGTGGTTCATTTATATTTTTATAGAAAAGAAATCTATTTATATGTCATTAGAAAAAATCAGGGTCCTTTGAAAAGCTGATCAGGCTTCACTGGGCTTTATGTCTGGCCAACTGGCTAAGTGAGCAATTTTATTGAGAAATCAAGAGGACTGCATCAAGAAATTGCTTTATAGGAATGGTGCATGTATGAGATTACAGTTTACAGTGGCTTTTTGGCTCTGATGAGCACTTCCCTCATTATCCCTAACTTCAGTGCATTACAAATCCCTTCAGATAACAACATGTTGCAGGCCTCTATCATCCTTATACAGTACGGCAGAAGAGCATTTCATCACACTGTCACCAGTCATAATCCTCCGACCAGCATGGCCCCCATGGAGCATCAAACAGATCACTCGGAAACAGAGGAGAAGAGGAAGATGAGGGAGCACGGGACGGGGAGGAGGGGGTGGCGTAATGGCGCGTGTTTGTAAATAATCTCTCTGTCACGGTGGTAAATAGCAGTTTATTTAACAAGCATCATCACAGGAGCGCTTTCACCCTCCGCCGCCCCGTCTCTTCTTCTTCCTTCCCTTCATCCCTCTCTCCTTCCCTCCTCTCTGCTGCTCTCGTCTTGGGCTCTGCGGTTACAGCAGAGCATTAATAATAATAACAATGATAAACAGAGAGGAGAGATAACCACAGTAGTGTGTGTATAAGAGGCCCTCGCGCTCAGCCAGCTTACAGCGCTTAGCCCCCATTAAAGATGGGATGCGGAGGGGTGGGTGGGTGGGTGTTAGCAGGAAAATAAGAAGCTGTTATTTTGCATGATATTAACCACATGAAAGCGTGTCGCTGCCGAGGACAGTAAAAGTCGCTGAAGAAGACAGAGGGAGGGTGCGAGAGAGGGAGGCTCGGTGGAGGAATAATGTAAATAGCGGCTGGCTGAGTTATCGGGCATAACACTGTCAGACGTGTGTGCATGCGTGTGTGTATGTGTGTGTGTGTGTGTGTGTGTGTGTTATCATACGCAACGCTGTCAGGCGGCCCATTGTTTGGGAAGCGATAAAAGGCAATTTCCCAGAGTCCCTTGTAGAACCATACGCTCGGCTTAATTTGAGGGCCATTTTCCATGACAGTGTTGACAGTTTATACATCTCTCTCCTTCTTTCCCTTTCCTTTTTTCTATGTCTCTCTCTCTCTCTCTCCCCTACGTTCCCTTGCTTCCTATGCTCATCCTTCCCGTGTGTGCCTTTTTCACTTTGTAGTAAAGAGGCTTGTATTCACGTCTGTGTTTATTAGTATCTCACCCCCGTGTTTGGCATGTTCCCTTTGAGGAGGCAACAATACCTGATACTCTAATGCCTGTCAGTACACACACACAGACACACACACACACACACACACACACACACACACACACACATACAGAACCCTCCACATCTGATGGGAATGTTTTTTCCCTCTGCCCTGTCTTAATCTTGCCCTGACACAGAGCATTGTGAGCTGTGCTGCGCTGCCATCAGAGGAGAGCATGTCCTCTCATCATCCTGAGAGAGGGCCTATTAGAGGAGCTGAGGATGATGGGAGGCAGGGAGGAGAGAGGGGGAAAAGAGAAGAGATCGCAGGTTCAGGGCAGGATAATTGACACGGAGGCTCCTATTGCCTGCGGAGGAGGTTTTTCTCTACAGTGCCTTTAGTGAGAGAGCAAACAAGACATTGTACACACACACACATACACACACGCACACACACACACACACACACACACACTCACAAACACATGTACAGTACATTCATGTGCGCGCACAGAGTATGTTTGCAAAGAGCTTACTGTTCTGTTTGTGTGTTGTATAGTGTGATTTACACTGGTTGCTTTACTTTAATGCTTTACGCCTTGAAAATGAAACTGATGCCAAACATCCAAGTTAGTGAGCTTTTTTTTTTTTTTTAAACATTTTGATCTTTCTTGCTTGATTATTTAGATAGATAATAGATTTTAAACATACACTTTTTCAGTTCTAATGGGAAATTGCAGTGTTGCAGCAGCGACATAGAAACAAAAGAGCGAGGTAAGAAACAAGATACGTTAAGAAAAGCCAAATAATATAAGATAACAAAACAAATGAAATAGAAGCTGAGAAGATTGCAAACACCTTTGTGTATGAGAAATTCACTTGGCACTAATTATGCCACTGTTGCACAAACAGTACATTCTTATGTATATCTAAACTGTATTCATAGCAAATGTGCACTAGGTCACCCTTGGTCACTGCTTCTTGACAGCAGAGCTGTAACGTTGCTTGGCCTGCATCTACACATAATAAGTATCTTTGCTTTTTTTTCCTTCTTTTTAGTATCCAGGCCTAGACAAAGGCAGGATGAGACTATACAGGAGCTGTTGCGTTTCTTCTTTTAAGCTCCCAACTCGAGTAGCAACAGAGTAGCTCAGACAAAGATAAAGCTGTGCGGCTATCTGCTTACCATAATCTATAACCTATAAAAAGAAGAGAAAAGACTCCTGGCCATTCTATGCCTTAACTCTGTTATCATTCTTCAAAGCTGAGCTCTCCTGCTTTCTCACCTGCTCCAAGTCTGTTTTATTGTATTGTCGACGAGGAAGTATTCTTATTGTATGTATTTTTTTTATTATTATATTTCATTGTCTGTGGAGAATTCTCCTGCACTGGTGGTCTGGTGAACAAAGCCAATGAGGTGTGTTTGATAAAGACACATTTTGAATTTTATGGGGCACTATCTGCCCTTTCTGTGTGATAAGTCAGTCTTCAGTCAAAAGTGGATTTAAAGAAACTGTATATGCCACAATCTATTCAGTCTCACGAAGTTGCAGACAGCAGAATAAAGGCCAAATACCATAAAGTCTTTAAAAAGTAACATAAAAGGTTTTCCTTATTATCTAAAGCCAACAAGTTCAAATGTAACAGACTTATGGTAAAACTCAATAGACACAATACGTTCTCTGTGTGTTGTTTTGAAGGGCAGGCCTGTGTACAGACTCCTCTCCTCTCCTCTCCTCTCCTCTCCTCTCCTCTCCTCTCCTCTCCTCTCCTCTCCTCTCCTCTCCTCTGCACTCTCTGTTACAAATGGCCCCACGTAGGAAATGAGAGGATTGTTATTTCAAACTTAATAATGTTACACGACTCCATCAAGACAACGCTGCTCTATCAAACTCCCACAATCTCCAGAGATAATTTAATCACCAAATGCCAAACTGCCACGCCACATTTAGGTGTAATTTTCATCCATGCAAAGGTAATTTGTTTCAGTATTATGAATTAATTAAAGCCTAACGAAGATGGAGAAGGCTATAGAATGTCTAATCAACAGGCCCTTGAAGACTGATTGATTCTCTCTCCTCCACACTCTGGCCTATCATGCTTTGTCCTCCTTGTTGTCACATCTTTTGTTGGCATTGCTCATCTTTTTTTCCTCTTCACGACTGTCTCTATTTTCTTCTTTATTGTATCGTCCTCTGTTTTTGTGAGCGTGATGATCTAGACGTTATGAAAGCAGAGGCGAGGTCTCATGCTTTCAGTAATCTGGCCTCTGTTTGAATGTCTCTGTATGCACCTGTCTGTCTAAAAGATTTTTCCATCAAAAAAGGTCTTTGCTTAAACAAGTAGTGCAGTCTGTCTGAACATTGTACACAGATAAAGACATAAAACATTATATGTACATGCTCCTCTGATGTAAGCTGTAACTGTCCAAGTTGAGTGTGTATTTATAAGGGTTTGTAATGAGTGAGTGAGCGAGTGAGAAAGTGACTGAGTGAATGACAGTCATTATGAGTGCATGACTGAGTGAGTTGGTTAGTGAATATCAGTGAGTGAGAATGACTCAGTAAGTAAATGAAAAGTGTGACTAAGAGACTGATTGTGTGGGTGGGTGAGTGGGTTCACTGACTTACACGAAGTCCCACTCAAAGGTTCATTAGTTTCTTTAGTAGACTCAATACACAAGGGTTGAATGATGTCATCTTTTTCTGGGTGACTTTCTCTGTCGTCTGTGACAGGACTTAGTCCTGTCCTGCCGGGATGCCCCTCTCAGAGTTTAATCCCGAACCGCCTGAAAAACAAAAAAGTGTGATCAGAGAGGGTGTAAAAAATGATCATAGTTGTTATTGTCCTTCAATGTAGTTCCAATCCAGGGATGCTGTATATTGCTGATGTGTTTCATATAGGCCTCTATAGTACTAAATCCACTAGTACTGAGGCATGAAAGAAAACAATTTCATCAGTTAAGTGGTACACACTACTAAACAGGCAGCAATGCATTATCTAAATAAAAGTATATATATTATAAAACAAAGTGAATTCAAACTCACTGTGTAATTTGGAGCATCAGAATCACAAGTCCAGCTCCACTCTCTGAAATGTTGACCTGCCACTTAAGCAAGAGATAATTTAGCAGCAGTACAGATGTAGCTCGTTAGCAAGACTCTGATTTCAAAAGTGAATTGAGTGCTGTACTGGAATAAAATTCGGAATAAAATTCACTTCAAGAAAACAATTTGAGCAAAAACTCCAAAATATCAAGGTCAGTTAATAAGTCAGAAAGAATCTCAAAGAATAGATCTCAGGCTTAACGAAAAAAACATATACTAGTAAAATAGTATTGACAAATATATAATATATACCAGTAAAATAGTATGGACAAATTGCATTTTTGATTCTTTGATAACATTATTCTCAAACATTGTTCTTTAATGCCAATAAAGCTCATTGAACTGGTAATTAGTAATTATTTTGTTGTATGTTGTAATCAGATGGCAAAGTACCAAATCATTATCATGACAGTAGTAAGGGTATATAGTACAATTCAAACTGATTGGACATGTAGCTAATGTATTTTGCCTGTGATACCAAGCAAAGCAAAAAGAGTGAACAATCATCCTCCACTGTCCATGCAGACATGTGCTAACTCTCTACTGTTGTTTGTGTTCCCAAAATGCAATTTCAAACTACTGTTTTCTTTCCTCCAAGCAATCAGTACTGTAAAATACACAGAGACAGGTGAGCTGCAGCCTCTCAGGTGAGCTCTGACGTCACAGTGAAAGATCCAGCCATAAGTTCAAGAGTTAAATGAAAAATAACACAAATAGAGGTTTTTGAGATGATTTAAAGATAAGTTTGAGCATCACTGTGACTCTGTCATGAAACTCTTGAGTTCTGTCGCCCAAACTGAAAGAAGGACAGAATCTCAGGTGAGGGTTGAAAACCTTCCAGCAGTGAGTTACAGAGCAGCACATTACCCACAGGTTTCTATACATTTATTTTATTCTAATATTTATTATGACAGTCTATGAGTTACTTTTAAATATTAATTTTGATCTCAGATTTATAGTTAAGTAGTCTATCAATAAAATAAAATGTAAAAATCTGAGAAAAGATGATACAAGTCCAGTTTCAGGCAAGTCAACAAATTCAGTAAACATTTTGCACTGTACGTGTGTATGTGTGAGCATGAATGTGTTTATGAAAGAAGAGGAAGAAGAAAAGTGTGATAGAGAGCAAGTACACATACACAACTATTTTGGCCGCCTGACAAAAAATGTCCCTACCAAAGTTAAAACCAAACTTACGCCCTTGCTCTACTGCACCACACCATGTGTTGTTGTTTTAATCATCATCCTAGCTTTTCTTGTTCAAAGGCTTTATGGCATTTGTTGACATTTAAACAGTCCTGGATACATTCCTTATTCCTATATGTGCCAGTGTGAAATGCAGCAGGGTGGAGCCATATGTCACTCAATCATTCTTGCAGCTGCTTGTCCCAGGGGCCCGGGACTTTGCTTTCACATACATGTACAAGCCGCAGGGTACCTGAGAGCGTCCTTTTCACCCCTAAACACCCGCTCACAGACGTACAGCAGTGCAAAAAACACACTACACCATAAATCAAGGTTAGAACACGCCAAAGTCATACGCAGGCAGGCCCTTCTCACGCACACGCCACACATGTCAGGTTTTATCTGCGTTTCAGATCTGCAGGACTGTACATTGTGTATAGTTTCTCTGAACTACACACACACATACACAGACATTCACAGAAAAACGCTCACACCCAGACACACACAGTAAATACAATAAATGCTTTCTCATCTACCAATAACAACAAACCTCACATCCAGTCCTTGCTAATGTAAATATTTATCCTGCATGCTTGAGATATGTAGGGCAAGCTACGTGGTTCAGACAAAAGCTTCCAGGTTTGACAGTGCATATTTAATCTAGGTTGAATGAATGAAACTTGTCCGTTGCAAAAAGCATGAACGCAATCTGGGATTACGAAAATGCTGAAAATGTGTCTTAACTTTCACCCTTTGTAAGTCATGTATCCAAGATGGAAAGGTTAATTTAGATGGAGATAGCTGTAGGTGCATTCCTTTACTGTATTGCAATGAGAGAGAGAGAGAGAGAGAGAGAGAGAGAGAGAGAGAGAGAACAAGGTAAGGAGAGGCTGGGGCCAGTGTGAAACTGCGCAGATAAATCAACTCTGTAAAACAAACATTGTTTAGTGACAGGCACCAAGGTGTGTGTGGGTCTGTTTGTGTGTCTGTTTATTTAGGTTCCATGAGGCACCATGGGAAATGCAACAGGGAGTCACCAGACAAAACACATAGTAACCAAGCTCTCATACAGCACTCTATTTAAAGGGTCAGTTTGCCCTAATTATAAGATAAAACAAAACATACTTTCCTGCTTTGCATTAATAGTGTTGATTCATGCAGGTAATCTTGCTTTTATTTGCTGTAGTTTTGAAATACCTGCTACCTGCTACCCCAATACAATGGAGATGACTGGGATTTCATTTGTGGTGCTCAATGCATTGTACGATTTGAAAATGTCAGCAGCACTGAGACTTTCCCAAAACAACTATTGTCCATTACTGGATAGATTACACAGACTCTGATGGGAACAGTTTTGTGTGTTTTTGGAAGAATTTGGTTCTCAATTGTTCCTACCTGTTTACAGTGAGGTTTGTGGGTTTTCCTCATTGCTGTTGAGTTTCCCTAATGTAATGTTTAAATACTTTGAGCAGCACAAACAAAATTTTATTCAGCATAATTGAACTGGGGTGGTGACAGAGGTCTCAGTGGTAGAGATCTTGGAATTTTAGGAAATGAACCAAAACTGTGTACATACACATATGGTGTGATTTGAATGTCTGTATGTTAATAGCGAGCATGGCTTAATACTACAGATCCCAGAATCCTGGGCAGCAAACATTTGGGGAGCAGCTACTTTGTCAGATGTACAGCAGAAGAAAGTGCCTCACAAGACAAGCCTCCTTGTATTTTGCCAGTAGAATGCGTTTAATGTGAAGCAGCGGCAGTAGGAAATGTTCGGTTTGCATTAGCAGTAACCCAGTACAGCTCTGATATGGCTATGGAAGAGTGAACAGTAAACACGCAGGCTGAAATGAGATAAAATTAAAAACAGTAATGCTGGATTACATGCATCGTTTCCTGTGAACCCCTTGTACATACATAGGTAAGCAATCTGAATCCAGCGCGGGAATGGCCAATAACAATGAAATCGACTATATAGAGAAGTAATTGCAGAGTGTGATTACGTTCAATGGCTATTGCTGAAAAATGCTGACTGTGAATTGTATCAAAAATTGGGTTTGATTTCCTGAACAATTCAAGGACTTTAACTTTAATATATATACAATTAGATTTGTTTTTCTACAATTTCTGAAAATTTCAGTTCTGCTTGGCTTCTGTTTTAGGTATGGACATGCATGTGTCTTTGTGCACAGAGTTAAAATGACCCCAAGATCTCCTGCTGTTAATCATACTGTGGTGACACGAAGCAGATGACCAATTAAAAATCCTGGGGCAAATACCCAATCACAGCTGTGCTCTGAGGGTCTTCCACTCTACAGTCCGCCACTGCTTTTTCACAGCCCCTTTCCTTTCTGTTCTCTCCATCACACTGAGCGACAGGGGTCTTTTCAGCACACGTGGACACACATACACATGAACACATGCGAAAAACACATGCGCACACGCACACATAAACGCAGTGCACCTTATTACTCTTTATTAATCTGCAGGGCGTTAATTGAAACCCCCCTGAGTCTGAGCCGTACCTGCATTCTCTCTCTCATTATCAGTCAAGGTGCCTTTGGGGGAAAACAGAGAGGGGGATGGTGACAGAAAGAGAGGACTTCAGAGTTTCCTGTGACAGGCCAGTTGTACATCCACAGATCTGACTGAATTAAACTTAGCAGCCAGTTGGTTTCTAATTCACCCCTTCCATCAGTGAAAAAACAATGCCTGGAGCAAAACATGGATCTATGAATCTGTGCATGTACAATGCTAATGTAGTGGCCATCCTCTCCTATCAGCCATTCGCCCCATCCTAAATGTGACCAGTTAGATCAAGTGCATTATAATCCCTTGAATTGTGCAATCATTAGAAAATTCATTAATCTCAGTTCCTCTTTGCCAATCCTGGACAACAGCTACTTCCCTTCAGCTTACGCTGCTCATATTGCAACAGCCTGATCATGAATGAAACCTCAGTATCCTGAGAAATCATTTTTCATGCCTGTTGTTGACATAGCGATAAACACAAATAATCTAAACTGCAAACGGCTACAGACCCATCTTTTCATTCTCTCTTTTAAAGCTTTATAAAGCTGTCAAAACACCAGTTATCAAACAAGGTCTGCTGACACAGTCACTGTTTCTCAAATTTCCCTTTGAATGTTTTTTTTTTTTTTGTCAGAATGAGCAGCTTTTTGATTCAGTGTTTTTGTTCTGCATGATTACATTACCAGATTTCAGCTTGTTCCAAATGTTGAAGTTTATAATAATTCAAATAAAAATCTGTTGTAAACCTCACAAGACACAAATTACAAGACAAGACTGTACTGTTGCAGTGACAGTGTTTGATGGTTGAAAAGAGACAGAGCAGGAAACAAGAGCTCTTAAAGCACAAGTCAAATTATCTTATGTTAAAGGAATGGTCTAGTAGGATATGTGTAATTATACATACAGTATGAAGCAGCTAATAGGTTTAGTTTAATAATTGATATTATTTAACAGTGGTGGAGTGGGACTAAAAATCAACCTGGGACTTTTGACTTGGACCGGCCCATTAAAACCCACCTGGAGACACATCATGTCACACTAGAAACCCCTGTGCAGTGTTATATAATTATAATTACAATATATTTTTTATGATTTTGTAATGTCAGACACAGCACTATATATATACAACAACAAAGTACGTACTCAAGAACTACCATATACTGTAAAGTATAACTGACACACGAAGTTCAAGGTTCATTTTAATTGTCATTATACAATGAAATTCAAATAGTACCAACAAAAAGTGAACTTTGATAAGTAAGATGACAGGTATTTATTACAGTTCTGTTTGCACTGTATTCCATTGTGCATGTTTTATTTTTCACGTTCCCCTCCCTCTAATGTATACCAAATACAAGTAAGTTGAAGATTAGAATTCAAACTGGACAGTGCAGCAGTAAATACACCATCATACCTGTACATGTTTTAATTTTAGTCGCTTTTCCTCCTTCGTTGAAACATTCTTCTGTGTTCTGTATGGTCTGAGCTCATCACACAGACACAACAAGTATTTATAACATATTCAAATTTTTAATAAAACCAAATCGGAAAACAAAGCTAAATAATGTTATCCTTCTTAACTAAACCCAGACTGATGTCTTCTGCCTGCAGTACCACTTATGCTGTAAAACCAATCACCACAGCACAACACAGCCCTCTCTCTCTCTCTCTGGTCATTTCTTTTTCCTTCACTGAGCTATTAGCCCAGTTTGTGTAGTGACCCACTGGGAAACATCTTCGGATGACCACTCTGCCATTCATAGTTAAGAAAGAGTGTAGTTGGTCAGCAGATGTGATGCATATCTGCTGGTTTTCATCTACAATGGTACATCAGTCTAATATGATTGATGTGTGTCTCTGTGTCTGCTCATCACAGGTGTAGAGGCATGCATCTCCTCTAGTTAGTTATGGTCCAGCTCTGGATTTTAAAACTAGGTCAGGGATCAGTTTACACAGGCATCGCCAGCTATGGAAGTGTATACAAAAGCCAAGAGAGGAAAGCGTGCATGAGTAAATAGTGTGCTCGCTTGTGTGTGTGCATGAGCGTGCACGTGCGCCAGGAGAGAAGAGGATCCGATTAGTACTACTCTGAAAGTAATTACCTTAATTAAAGCAGTAATGTGTGGAGACAGAGGGGAAGAGAGGGGGAGAGGAGCAGGGAGGCAGGGGAGAACCTGCCATCTTTTATGGGGCAGTTTAGGGACTGTGTGATTTAAGGGGCACACTCAGCAGTGGGCAGAGAAAGAGAGAGAGAGAGAGAGGGAAGACAGTTGGGGATGAAAGAAAAGTGGGGGCGAGTGAGGGTAAAAGCGAGGTTTTGTTATGGGACGACAGAAGGAGGTGAGGAGAGACGGTGAGAGAGGAAGTAGGAAAGTCAGAGCTTGAGAAAACAAGATGAATTCTTACTGGACCAATTAATTTCTTTCAACTTTTGTTTTCACCTTATCTTTAAATATACTTTCCTCACACAGAAACACATACGCAAGTACGCACACACACACACACACACAAACACACAGCCTCCATTACACAGGCTTTTACCCTATGTTACAAAGTGTCTATCGGGGGCCTTATCTGGCCCAGCATATGACTGATTACTCAACCTTGTTATGGCAGACACACTTCCTCTATACACACACGCACACGCACACGCACACACACACACACACACACACACACACACACACACACACACACACACACGCACACACACACACACACACACACACACAAACACAAACGCAGACTCACATATAAACCACTGCCAATGTGGCGGTCTATTCAGACACTCTACAATTTGTTTCATAAGCATGTGCTTGTGGTTTTGTGGGAGAACCAGGTAAACCCCGCAGGCCTTTATTCAGGTGCAGCAAGTTTCTGAAAGCAGGCTGCAATCTAGGCTAAACACATGTGAACGTCATTTATCTTTGTCTTGTAAATTCTGATTTTCATTTAGTCTCCACTGTGTTCACTTCTCTTTCCTATACTGTGTATATATTGTTCGTTGTTATTTTGTATGTTTTGTTCCCTCAAATATGTCCTTTTTTTTCACCTGTGCCACTAGCTACCTCTGCCTCTCTCACCTTATCGCCGATAAAATATCTTTCCATATTTTTTCAGGCTGAAGACTTATTGTTGTGCATGTTTTTCTCTGTGCTTGCCAAGGCCCCATTCTGTGTGAAGTCCGCGGTCTGCACTGGCCTTGCATGTGTGTGCATATGTGTATGTGCGTGTTTGTGTGCGAACTTGTCGCCATCTGTAAATGTGTTTACTATTGGTTCTGCAGAACCAGACAAAGAGATGAAGAGCAGCTCACACATTTGCATGAGTTGGAGGTCTCATCATAACTGTTGGATAATGGAAATCAAATAACAACCTACGTAATACAGTCAGTGCCGTGTCCTCGCACCGCATACGGCTTACAGGTGTGTGTGTGTGTGTGTGTGTGTGTGTGTGTGTGTGTGTGTGTGTGTGTGTGTGTGTGTGTGCATCTGTGGGCGTGTGTGTCTGCATGTCAGCGTTTGAATCGCAAGTGAAATAACATCTTTGTGATAGAGTGATAATGAAAATAATAACATCCCTGACAAAATATTCATAAAGGTAATGATGAATGCCATATTTTTCAGAGAGATACATCAGAGGCGTCTTGGTTAAAAGAAAACAGTGGCCGGCGTCTCCCACACCCTCAAATTATCTGCCGCTTTCACATTTCACTGATAGCATAGATGAGAGCTGAGGAAAATGGACACACAATTATGCTCACTTGTCGTATATTAATACTGCTTCTTGACATCTTCCATGGACCCTGAGCTGTCATCTCTTTGTCTGCTTTAATTGAAAATTAATGGTTAGTGCGTTGCCAAGGCAACCGCGGCAGTGGTGGTAGGTAGCGAGTCACATTCAGACAGACACCAGTGGCATTGTTTGTCCTGTCTGACCTTGGAAGTCAGAAAAAAAAGAAAGAAGAAAGGCAGAGGAGGACAAAAAAGACATTAAAAAGAAAATAGAGAGGTAAGGGTTGAATGTTGTGCATTGGAGCGAGGGAGAAAAATAAAATAAAGTTATTGTGGCCATGTTTTGGCCAGGTAGAGAGAAAGAAAACTGTGGTAAGGGTGACTGAGGAGGAGACTGAAGATATGATGTCAAAATGCCAAATGGGGAGAATTATGTTTGAGTAAGAAAGCAGAAAAAGGCCTGGTGATTCTTCTCTGGAGCGACAGGATTACCTTTGTGCTGATGGAGTCAGAGGGCACCTTATGGCCCCATAATCATCTGGACACAGGTGTGGGAGCGAGCGAGTGCGAAAGACAGAAATTCTGTGTGTGTGTGTGTGTGTAGAGATGTACGGGGACATGTTGGTCCTAATGTTTACAAATCCATCAGTGTGGACACTGTGCCAAATGGACACTGACTTCAAGGCCAAGCATCTATAGATTGACAGAGAGATGCGTGGACATCAAACAATCTACTCCAGTGGCAAGTTCTCTGGGCCAAGATGAGGAGAGGCACAAGAGGTTACTGTAGACATGATGAAAATCATTTATAAAAATATAAAAATAATTTACAACTCTGATGTACTCTCAAGACATGTCAGCAGGTGTGATATTTCATTAATGGACCTAAATGGGGAGTTTTGGAGAGAATAGATGGCACAATTAAATACCTGCAAGTGTCTTTTTATAATTCCATGCAAGAAATAGAAAAAGAAACTTAAACAATTAAGTAGTTTATATCTTATGATGTATATTATAATGTGCAGCACTTTCATATTTACAATTCAAAAAATATTTGTTGAGGAAATGTTTTACTGCAAGGTTGGTTGCAGTAATTGTTTCATCATTTTAATTTCCCTGCAGTACCCAATTGGTGCCATCAGGAATGTCCAATAAAGAGTGAGTAGGTCAGTCTTTGTGACTAGGACATCACAATTATTTTTGAGCACATTTATAGGTACTGCTTAGTGAATCTTTAAAGACTGATTTAATATTAGTATCAGAGTTCAAAATATTCTCATGTTCTTGGACATTTTTTTTTTTTCAAATTCTTTTCCTAAGAAAAGGAGAGTATTGTATGATGCAGAGGAGAATTCGTCCTTCTCTTGTTGAGACATTCACTTTGACTGACATTCTTAAATCTTTCTATCAGACTTTGGATTGAGCCTTCCTCATACTGCCTATTCCTAAATCTTTTGATCATGTCAACACTATGTTTATTATATCTCATCTGAGGTACAAACGTAGCGCATGGACAATCTTGCCATGTAATAATGTGTTATCATCTGTCAGTTTCCTATAGAGATCTGTTACCAATTTGTCTTGATCTTTGATGAACAAAATGTCCAGAAAATTTATTTGTGAGTGTGATGGTCGCACCTGACATGTCTGTAACAGAGGGAAAGAAAGGACTGAATGGTGTAGAAGTTTTTAGATAGCAGAGATTATATCTGAAGAGCTGGAAAATTGACTTTAGATGAGAGTGTTTTTGAATACGACAGATATGGACAAAACCAAGTTACAATGACGTACAGTTTACATGCACGCTCCAGTTGTATTTATATTTTAGTCATTAGTGTTTGTCTTTGTGTTACTCCTTTTGTTTCTACAATGGTCTCATAAGCTATTACGTATGTTGCACCCAGTTTGTTAGGACAGTTCGGTCTCTTCAGTTTTATACAATGTTATGATAGCCTTTGTTTAGTTCTGTTTAGTTGACCTCTTCTATGGAACCAGAACTTTTTGTTCCAAGTATTTGTAAATTGATTCATATTTTTAGGTAAATGAAACTCTCTTTCTTGAAAATCCACCTGTGACTCCTCATGCTGGCCAGCTCAGTCCCTCACAGTAAGTAATCGTAAGTAGCTGTAAATATGAGATGCTTGCACTTAGAAAGCGTTTGAGATCCAATAATTGTTTCATAATACCAACCAAAGGAGGAATATGTAATCAATGTACCATTGCCAAAGACCTATACGATGAAAGAAAGAATTATGAAAAAGTGTAAAATATTCAACATATAAGGAAGCACAATTTGGGGCCATGTTGCTGCCCATGGCTGAACCTTTTAACTGAAAATAAAAGGAATCTTTGTACATGAAGAAATGCTTTGTGAAAACCAGTTTGATTAAAAGAGTAATCCCCGAACTTAACATTGCATGTCTATAAAATTATTGGCGCCTGCATTACCCACAATGCAGCTCAGCCACTGACAGTTTAGTTTGAAGATTCAGGTGTCATATGCATGTAGCCTTGAACCTCTATCCTCAAGCAGAGATACAGAGCAGGCTACAGAAGTCTGGTAACCTCACTTCTTTCTAACTCCACATCCCTGATTTTCCTGGATTTTCAAACTTGTAGTTTTCAGCCCCAACCAGCGCTGCCTCAAATGACATCACTTGAGGCAGCTTATCAGACTTTGCACAGCTCTTTCTGGAGGCACAAAAGGCATATATGCAGTAGTACTCCCAAAGACCTGTAAACAGACTTTGCTGAAGATCCCTTTTATTTCTTCAATACAGCCAATACTGGGATTCATGTCTGAAAAATGTGTTGTGTTTTTTTTGTTATGTTGCCACACACATAAAGTTCTCTCAGCCAGTCAGGGAGTCCGTTCAAGCTCATTTGTAAGAGAAAGTTCATTTGTAAAGAAAAGTTCAATGTCATTTTTTCAAACTTTCCACAGCTCAATCTCAAGCCATACAATGCTTCTGTAATAACTTCTTCTTTCATATTGGTGTACATCAAAAGAAACAGATTTCAATGTCAAAAACTGTCACAGTTCCTTCCTTAACTTGCTCCCCCTTAACTTTAATTTTTGAGGCTGACTTCAGAGTGGTGGTCAATGACCAGCTGATAGTCAGAAGAGACTGCAACCGTTTTTGGTATGATTACATTTTAAAAACTTATTGTGGAGTAGGTCAATACATCATTAAAAAATCATGCTCACAATTATTGAAAATCAGTTTCATATCAACTGATTACCTGACTTGGGCCTGGTAGGTGGGCTGGCATACTTGAACTCTGTACCTTTCTTAAGTAATTACCTCCTGAAGTAATATTACTTTTGATTGTGTCTGTATAATTGAACTTAGTCACCATGACTTGGGGAAAAAAAATCTTTCAAATTAATATTATTTTAATGAACAAATTTCATTTTCCATGTTAAATTACATTTCCTCCAAATGTCTTATTCAGGACATATAGTTCAGAAATATGCTAAACACCTTTTCACGCTGTACATCAAAAGGCGATCGTTGTCAAAACTTGCTGAAGCTATGCTTCATTATGTGGTGTCCTAAGTGGATCCTTGGTAATTGGTTTCTTGGCTCAGTTGAACATAACAAAGTCACAATTTAAGACCTCTTCAGGCTTTAGTGGGACAACATCCCCTTCAATTTTCCATCACTTGCGGCTGTACCTGTGTACCTGTATGTGAACAAAGTGTGTGTATATTTGGAAGAGTTTGCTTGATCGCTCAAGTACGCACACCAGCCTGACTGCACTTGTGAAGAGGTGCGTTTGAATGAATCATGGTGCATGTACAATGCATTTTTAAAAATATTTAGCTTCCAAGAACATCCCCTACCCTGCATGCTCAATAACAGGCTTCTTATGGTTTGTAAGCTCCTAAAATTTGGACTGATAATAAACCTAACATACTCCAAAGTGAACCTCAGGGTTGGAGGCCAATTGTGTGTTTGTGTGTGTGTGTGTGTGTGTGTGTGTGTGTGTGTGTGTTTGTGTGTGTGTGTGTGTTTGAACATAGATGTACAAGTAGCTCTGTGTGCATATTTGTGTGTTGCCCATCATTGTGGCCAAGATTGAAAAACTCTCTAAGGGCTGGAAGGTCATGGCACATTTATTGATTGGAACTTTCTTATGCACACATTTTGTGAAGGTTGAACGCCTTTCCATTCCATTGTGTATTCTGCTTTTGACGGGTCAAATAACAGTTTTTTCTTTAGCAAAATTCTCCAGAAATATTTCTCACCACTTTCACACCATGTTTCTCACCCTGAGTAAACCAGTCAATAGTAGAATAAGTTGGCCAGTAACACATAGAAATGAGTCACAGTTGATGGCGACCCACATTCAAATGTTCAAACTACTTTGAAGAAGCGTTGCATCTTCTGCTTTTGTAATCACTCTGATGTATACGCATCAGAAGACATTTGGTATATACCCTGATGATGCTTTGCCAGGCCTGTTCCACAGCCATCTTTACTTCTTCCATCAGTCTGGTTTTAGGATTATTGGCCTGCCGCATTGGCCTAAATTTGTGGGATCTTGTACAGTATAAGGGTTACAAGCTCTACTGTTCTACTAGGGTTGTAAAAATGAATCGACTCATATCACAAAATCAATGCAAGAGTCAAAGATATGACTACATTCATACATAACCACACAATTTGTCAAAAAAGACACTCTGAGTCATATACTTCATGAGTAAATTCCCACGCCGAAAGAAATATCAGACTCTACCTTGTACAGTGCTGCCTGCCTGAAATCTTCACATTGCATTTGCAGTCTGTAAAACAAACAACAGCATCAAGGGCAATGGGCAGAGTTTGTTGACTCAAATCAAAGATTCATTTAAAAAATACATTTTATTTAATATCTTTTAAACATTGTACACTCACAAGTAGATCAAGACTGAAAATCTTTTATACATTTAGAATATAGTCTTTTACTTATCATTGTGTAGATTCCCTGTGATGACATGTGTCATACTCACTGCGGCGTTCAGGCTGGCAGACACAACAAGAGAGTCTGAAGCAATCAGGTCTGAAAGGAGGGAAACTGACAAAAGAAAAAAAAACTTGTTGAAAAGCAGCATTTCAAGATCGAAAACTAGTGTTTTTTTGGGGGGTTTTTTCTCTCTCACGGTTATTCATCAGAATCTGAAAGGAAATTCACCTTATCTATGGTGAGTAAAAACATATCAATAAATCACCTCATACAATGTGTAAAAACTAAGATGAACACTTGTTTGGTTACTAATGAAAAGTTCTGATGACAAATGGCCTTTCAGTGTCTGTGAGGGAGCTCGTCTTCTTTTGGTCAGCAACAAACATGTCATTTTAAACTAATACACTGAATCATTTTCTGAATCAAGTGTGATAACAAATGATGTTGGGTGTTTTACAGGGTTAGGAAGAACATTAAGTGTAAATACTGTATATGGGGGAACTCGCTAAGTGCTCCTTTAAATCCTCATTTATATTTGCTGAAAGCACAGCAGCTGTTAACACTGGATTGTCTCTTCTACATGTCCAAATGAAATAAATCACAGAGCTGAGAAAATTACATCACATGTGAGATGTGAAACATATATGTATATTTTTCCAATTGCAATACCTGAAATATTACAACAGCACAGTTACAAAGTCAAAATAATAAGTTGAAAAATGAGATGTTGTCTCAGATGATGAAGAACAAGCTCCCACGGATATTACAGAACTGACAGGGTATAAGGTTGCTCAAGAATCGGTGCGCACGCAGGCTGAATGTACATCCAGACATGTGTAATCATGTTTGCTCCTCTCCCTCATCACATGTACGTGAGTTTGCTTTGATTAGCTGATAACAATAGCTATTATAAAATAAATTGCCATGCATAACAATAACCAGCTCACAGACTGACATCAACATGTTTATAAAGTGAAATTACATCGCAAATGGCATAGAGGAAATGCTTTTGTAGAAGAGTTTAAATCTCCCTTAGGAGAGATTTGTGATTCTGTCATGACTGTAACTGTCAACTACTGACTCAGTTTGCAACATTACCGATGCTGCACCTGTAGGATTTGAATCCTTAATATGCACAAGCATGCACAGGCTTCTACAAACTACGACTCTTCATCCTGTTTCACACACCTGCACACACACACACACACACACACACACACACACACAGGCACACACCGAAACAATGAACCCATCACACTAAGACACCTGCGCCCACCTGGTACTGCGTCAACTACAGTGCAGTGAAGAACAATAATGGCCGCTACATCCAGAGACCTTGCATACAATAAATGTATTCATCAGAAATTCAAAAGCTACGATCTTCCTCATTTCAACATAGATATGAGCAAATTCCTCTATACATAGCAATAGTTTTACAGCAGAGCAATAAAAAAAGTACTTCAAGAAATTGCAAAAAATAACTATCATTAAATAAACTGAAATCATGATACTTCCTTCTTCTGTGTCTCTAACATCATGGTCAAGAAGAAGTTTAGGTGCTGTACACAAAGTGACAGTTCTAATTGGACCCAAGCGGACCCAAACAGTTTGGAATGACACATCCAAAGACCGCCACACATACTACCCCGATGTTACCTAAGATATAAAAATAACAGAAAATGAAAAAAATATTAACTGTTTTAACTGACACGCAGGCACAGCTGCAGGGACTGCTGTTTCCTGAGAGTTTCCTCTTTCCAAGAAAACTTCAATACTTGTGAAATGTCAATCACCAAATCTTATTAGAGTCCGGAGTGAGGGTGAAAGTGTGTTGAGTGTATCGAGTGTGCAGGGCAGAGCTGCGATTCTCTCTCGTGCGACAAAGCGGTGTGACTTACCGAGAGGTTGTGCTGCAGCTCAAACTAACAGAGGGATTTGGGGGAAGCAGGAAGGAGGAAGTGATGTGAGAGAGAGAGAGAGAGCGGTGAGGGGAAAAAAAAAAAAAAAGTAGTTGCGTGTTGATGATACTGTATGGAAGGCTGAGGTAAGACATTTGGGGGATGCAGGAGGAGGAGGAGGAAGATAGAGAAAGAAAAAGAAGGATGGATCACTTTTCCATATTGCATGTGTAGCAGAATCCATCATCTTGGCGAGCCAGATGTGCGTCATTCACATCAAACTTTCCAAATTAAAGGGCCACCTCACCCCTCTACTCTCCCCTCTCTAATCCGCTCTCCATCTCCCTCTCTCTTACCATTAAGTCTGTGTGTGCTTTTATACACACACACACACACACACACACACGCAAGTGCACACTCACATACTGTACCGTACATACATGCACACACACTAACTTCTCTTCCTCTTCTTTTTTCCAAGGGAAGTTGCTGAGAGGGCCCATTTATGAGCAACAGCGACGTAGCCTTAGGATGCAAAACACATCTCTGTGCTGCCAGACGAGGCATTGTGGGTTATCTTATCTGATGTGAAAAGGGGTGGTGAATGTTATTTGCATGCTGCATTGATGTTCAAATAGCAGTTTGAATGCTTCCTCAGCAGGGATGGTTTGTGATTGTATGGTTGGCGAGCAAACAAGTGTATCAGATGATATCAGCCTTGGCCTACTTAACTATCCTGGGTGAGACGGGTGAGTCTGTACCATAAAAACTTCACTCAGCCTATACATACATCCGTCTCCAACTCCACCACCAGCTCTCCTCAGTAACATACATATGCGTGCGTGTCCCGTGCGCGCGAGTTCCGCGACCCTGCGTCTGTTGCGCTTTATGGCAGTGATATGTTAAGTACCTCATATTCCAGTCATAAAAAAAGGTCTGTAAGTTGCTTGATGCAGTTTAAAGCTGTAGAGGTAATGCCGCAAATCACCCCCTGCTCTTTAGCCTGACACGCACCAACACAGACACACACTTGATCCCGTTTGAGTGGCTGCCAAAGGCCCTGTCTGCCTTTCAAATGTACACAAAATGACAAGGGGGAAGAGGGAAGAGAGGACAGGACAGGAGAGGATATGAGAAGAGAGGAACAGAAACAAGAAGACAGATGAAAGGAAAGGTGGAAGAAATCAAGAAGGAAACTTCAAGCAGACAGTAATAAGGAGTAGGAAGTGTCTGAATTGTAAATGAGTAGACGTCACTCTGACAAGCAACCGGACAGACACATGATGGAGCTTTCATCCCTCACCGTACTGTGTCATTGCCCGGTTAAACAAGAGAGTGAGAGATATATATTTTCATTTTAGGTCCAATTTGCCTGGGATTGGAGGGCACAAGATAAGTGAAAAAGCAGAGGGAAACACTGCTAGCCCCCGAATCTTTCTTTCACTTTTCTGTCTTTTCCATCTCACGCACTTACAGCGAGAAGACTAACTTTTCCTTTCTTTGAGGGAGTTCTCTTTAGCTGCGCCGCCAGATGAGGTTTGATACCTGCGATTCCACAGTTAATCCTGGTTAGAATTTAAATAGAGGGGAAATTATTGTCTTTCTCTTACTTCCTTCCCTCACTTCCATTTTCACTGGAAGGCGGTCTCCCTCTCCCAATCTCGCTCTCTCTCCTTTCTCCGGCGCCGGGCGCAGGAAAAAGCCTGACCTCTGCGTTTTCTCCCGTCCTTAAGATTGGTTTTAAATACTCAGCAGATTAAAGCACAGGCATGAAAGCTCACATTAGCCATATATTTAAAAATCCCCCTGGCCGATAATCCATGTATTTGTCAGAATCAAACACAGGGGAATAGAAAAGGGACCAATGACATGATGAGTAGCCTGAGCCAGACGTATTGTGAAGGGGAATTAGAAGGAGAGAGATACATTTAGCAGAATGTGGCCCAAGAAGAAAAGTCCTTCAGGATGATTATTGAAATTCACTCAAGACTGGCTCACGTGAGCGTTTGACAGGACAAAAAGCACTGTGGCAATTTGACGACCTCTGATGCCCTTCACTGTTTCTCTCTCTTCCTCTCTCTCTCTCTCTCTCTCTCTCTCTCTCTCTCTCTGCACTGCACATATACAATATATATATATATATATATATATATATATATATATATATATATATATAAATATATGTACAGAGTGACCTGTAATGATGAAAGACAGATAGAATATAATGTGCATTCCTCACATACTGTAGGATGTGTCATGGTAATTGTTACTATGTTGCCAAGAAAAAAATGTTAACCTTCACAAACTGAAAATCTAAGTTTCAACCAAAATGTCTTCAACTTCATATTTTCTAAAACATTGCAACTCAGCAGCATGAAACAATGACATGAATCTATAAATGAGCTTTTTCAATTATTCATTTATTCCTTGGACTCATTTTTTTTCTCTCATCCTCATTTGATGCAGCCAAACATCCCTATTTTTTGTTGCTACAATCCAGTTTTTATGCCCAGTTGCAGATGTTAATTTTGATGTTGTTTTGGCCTTACATTTTAAATACAAGCAGGAAGAAAAACAGAATAAATGCATGCATATTTGAAAGACTGAGGAATTTTTTTTTGTCTCTGACCATCTGTGGCACGTGTTGTGTTCTATGGCAAATTTACAGCAAATTACAAGGTCATTCTTACAAAAAAAGAAAAAAAAAAATCCCTGCTGTATCCTTGTTAGTGAAACCACTGACATTACTTCTTGTTTCTTTAAGCAGGCGAGAGGAGCTAAAGAAGACAGATGAATAGTCCGGGAAACTGAGATGTGCAGGTCAAAGGAAATCATTGAGCCTTTCACAACCACAGTTCACATACACAAACTGATCCTGTAAATGTCAATAACCAGTTATAGTGAATTCCACATCAAAACTTATATGAAAAACATATGCATTCAATGGTGTGAAGCCTCCAAGGTTGTGAAAACTACAGTACATTAATGTTTTTTTTTATTTTTTATTTTTTTTATTCAGCTCAAATGAGAGAACTTGTCATTTACTGAAGAGAGCTTTTGATAACACAAGAGGACAAAAAAAACACTGTGGTGCGATCTTGAATGATTGTGGCAAGAAAGATGGCTTGTTTGAAAAAAAAAATGTAAAGAATCGATGTATTTTCAGTGTCGAAATCATTATGGCGCTTTCATTAAAAATGTTTTTGTGTTTCAATTGTCGCTCCTTTGAAGTGAAGCGTGTCAAAGGGCAAGTTCTACAGCCAGAGTTGAGATTTATGTGGCTGTTGTAACTTCAATGACCTAGTGGTAATTATTATTATTGAATTTTTTAATTTATTTTTTGCACCTTGACATTTGTAAATTTCTAGTACCTTTGGTAATTCATCTCCCTTACATGTTGATGAATTAGATTACATTGTGTTTAGCATAAAAAAAGTTATAGCCCCAATCACATAAATTTAATTTCTTTTTTTTTTCAATTTTTTTCTCGAAAAACAAAGACTCCTTCCTGCTATCCATCAGCCTATTGCCACATGCATGATAGAGTCTTAAGCTGGTTATTGTATCAGAGCTGTTATATATGTCAGGTTAACACTGATAGCCACACTAATGTGACAGAGCTCTCTGGGTTACATCTTTCTCTGCTGCATTAAAAATCTTCAACACAGCAGAGAAATGCCATATATTACATCTTCCGAAACACACACACACACACACACACACACACACACACACACACACCAAAAAGGTTTGCTATTTTGGAGACAAAGACCCCTGCTGTAGGGAGTCCTGTGGGAAAGGCGTGCGGCCGGAAGATGTGAGCGCGCCGGCGAGTGATAATGTCAGCTGGAGAGATACAGCGTGTCATTTTACACAACCACACATCAAAAAAGACAGTGGGGGGAGAGAGAGGAGAAGACAGCATGTCATTTGTTTGCTTTGATACAAGATCGCACCAAGGGAGGGACTGGAAGGCTCTGCAAATGTGTGTGTGTGTGTGTGTGTGTATGTGTGTGTGTGTGTGTTTGTCTTTTTGACAGCATGTTTGTAAGTCCTGCATGTGAGCAGATTAAGGGATAGGATTTCAGGGATATTTCCTAAATGCTGTGTATTAAGTTACATCTAAACAGACACATATGTCATGCACAGAGCTCCTGAACCTGCATGTGGCATCACGGAGGCCGTGTCACAAAAACTGCCACACACACCTGGCTGCTCTTTAATCCGCACGATTTACAGCTCTCTCATTCCTCCTCTCCATTTTCCCTCCTCGCTTCTAATCTCAAATTTGTTCAATAACACTTAATTACAAATAATTGCCATTTAAACATTAGTCAATGGTTTCCTCCCTCCGTGTTTCAGTGTGTAATGTACTGCGTGATGAAAGGTGCGCGGGAACGCATGCATGTTTATATACTTATATTTGTGTGTCTCACTGCATCTGATTTGGTGAAATCAAATTACTTTACTGCCAAAACATGAGAAAAGACATAAATGTACATGTGTCTCTGGTGTATCACTGCACATGAGAAGGGTGTGTGTGTTTACATGCATCTTCAACTGCAAAAAAGCATTTTTTTCACAGTATAAATTAAAATCAAATTTTTTTTTAGTGCACAAAATTGCAAGATAGAAATATTGACTTTCCTATAAAGTTCAAATATGGACTATGTGATTTAACAGCTACTTGGGCTAAAGATATTTCTTTCTTTTCTTAGGTGAAGAAGGTCAGGCTTTTTGTGGCAACAATTTTCTTTCAAAGAAAAGAATGTTTTCACTGTGGAGGATGTAAAGTTTCTCTTGCTTATTTCTTTAACTCTACACGAACAGCCTTGATTAGTTTTGGTGTAAACGTGAGGTGTGAGCCGCGCCTCAGTTCTGGGGGCTCGTTCTTGGACTTGACCGTTTGGCTGTGAGTAGGGCTGGGTTTTAAAAAAAAAAAATTTTCCGATTCAAATCAATCTTTATTTGAATGATCCAATATCAATTCATAAAATCCAGAGATTGATCTTATGGCTCAGCAAGTACTCATAGTACTAGAGTTACAGCCAGATAACTACTATTTCCTGTGGATGCGTGAAATTCTAACCCCGTTAGTCTTGTGTGGCCAGCCTTTGGTATAACTGACTCATTTATCTTTAACAGTAATTTGCCATGTTTCTGGTCCCACTGCTGTCAAACTATTTGTTGGGTGGTTTGAGCTGCTGACAGCTGCTGTGTGGGTACCACAACATGGCTAACGGAACTAATGGCTAACAGCGCTAACGGGTAATGGAACTAACGACTAACCGATCTAACTGCTAACTGAGCTAACGAATAAAAAGTACATTAATGTAACTGATTTGGGATCAATTCTTATTGTAAACAATAATATTTTTAATAATGCACCAGGTTAGAGGGTTCCTTGTACAATTTACAGCATTAGTTCTTTGAAAATTGGTATTGTAAGTGAAATATCCCTAACCAAACTGATATTGAATTGAACCGAATTGAATCGGAAATCAAATCCAATTGGGACCTTGTTTCGGAATTGAATCAATTTGGGAGATCAGTGGCGATACCCAGTCCTGGTCGCCAGTTCTTTAAAACGAAGTGAGTCCTTGAGGCATTGAATGAGATCCTCTCTCGCTCTCTCTCGCTGTCCCTGCATATGGGAAGAAGTGTGTGAGTGTGTGTTAAAACAGCTTGTTAACACGTATGCCACTGCCTCGGCCCGGGACTACTGATTATTCTCTTCCAACTAAAGGCCAAGACAGGGAGAGAGTAGTGATAAACACATTTTCGTAGCACGTCTCTCTCTGTCTGTGCGTACGCGTGAGTGTGTGGTTGTGTGATGCGGAGCAGCTGTGACAGTAAACACGTTTATGAGTGGCTAATAGAAAGCAGGTGGCGATTGGCTGTGATCCTCCCAGCAATCAGTGTTATTCAGAGACTCGTGCAGATGACACAATCTGCACTGAGGCCGTGCGCACAAACACACATTGTTCACAGGTACTGTAGGAGATGAGGAGTAGCTCAGTCATTTATTATTGTAATAAACCCAGCTCTGAGATGGCAGCGGTGTTTTCTGAGCCACAGTCTGCTGTTGTCTTTGCATAACCACAGAGGCGGCAGTGGTATGTTTGTGTGTACGTGTGCGTGTTTGTTTATGTGTGTGTGCAGCATAAGTGTGTGTGTACGCCTTCTTCCCACTTTGTCTTTATTTGTAAACATGCACACTCATATGTGTACCAAAATGGGTGTGGGAACATATGAGCATGTTTGTGAATGTTTGGATAATTTGGTCTGCATGCATTCCCGCTCCGGGTCTGTTTATTTGTATATGTGTGCGAGTGTGTATTTGCGGCCTCTCTTTGGGTTTGACTCTCAAGGCATTGTGGGGATTTTGTAGGGGGGTTGTTTGTAAACATCAACAGCAGTAAGTTTTATTTTATTGTAGCTGTATTTTACGACATTATTCCCAGATGGTCGCTAAAGCTCACAGTTTGTTAATGCGTCTACCACACATTCTGCACCCCCTCGCTCGCCCTCGCCACACATATGCTTTTGCTCTCATACGCAAACAAACAACGCAGTCTGTGGAACTGATTCGGTCAGGAATGAGCAGTGAAGAAGCCCCCCCCACCCCACCCACCCCACCCCCACCACCACCACCACCACCACCAAAATCATCTTTTTTCTTATCAGTCCTAAATCCTGCTTTGAACAGATCAGATTGAGTTATTCAAGTTGGTGGCAGGAGCTTTTTTCTCATTTTTACCAGCTCTGTGACACTGTGGGTGAGCGCTCCCATATTTCTCTTTAATTAAGCCAGGGAAAACCTTGTAGTACAGCCAACCCAGCTCATGTAGCCACTTATGTTTTAATTTAATTACCTGTCCACTTTGATAATTATTCCCCCTGATTAACAGGGAGAGAAGGGTTCCTAAATGGGAATGGGAGACGGGTGAGAGGGCCAAACAGCATTTTTCCTCTTCTCACCAAGAACAAGAACGAAGGTGTTGACTTAAGATGTCCAGAGCTGTTTCTCTGGCTCTGTTTTGATCCAGTTTCATACTTGGCCTGCTTCGGGGCTCGGCTTTGTTCAGGCTGTGCAGAACACAGAGTCCCACCGAGGTCCCTGCGATCTGTTTGATCGTGTGATTTTCTGCAGCCATGAGCCAAAACAGACAAACAACAACAAACAAATCATGATTCTCCAAACAGGCGGGGGTGATTGATATCTTTAGTGGAAATGTCAACAGTTACACAACAACAAGCACAAGGATGATTCAGACTCTCTATTACGCTTCTCGCTTATATTCGGTTGATACAGGTTGTTTGTTGTTACATTGCTTAATGCGTTTCAGATATAAACTTTCTTTTAATGTCTGATTTTGTAGATCAAACTCCAAAGTGCACCTTCGTGATAACAGCCACTTAGAAAAGCATCAC
This sequence comes from Thunnus maccoyii, assembly GCF_910596095.1. NCBI lineage: Eukaryota > Metazoa > Chordata > Actinopteri > Scombriformes > Scombridae > Thunnus > Thunnus maccoyii. The sequence goes on along the minus strand of NC_056535.1, from coordinate 14,022,162 downwards.
TCATCACCCTCCTCTCGCTCACATTAGCACCCGTCAGTCCTTAGGAGATTTATTGGAGACATATTACACAGTGTTCCCGGCAAAATTTGTCAGCCTCAGAGGAGACGTGAGTGAGTAAAAAAATATACGGGTGCTCATATACAGTCACACACAAACACACACACACACACACACGCAAACATTTGCACACAGGCACACATATTTTTAGTGGTATTGATCGCACTAATGAATGTGTTGTGATTTACTGCAGTCGTAGCCCATTGTTGGGTGCTGCTGTGATGGACTGCCATCATTTTCAAATGGTAAAAGCTTAGATAGAGAAAAGGCAGGAAGGCAGAATCCCTTTTAATGACTAACGCCAAATTATTCCAAGATCTTCCTTTGAGTTATGGTATTCTTTTTTTTCCTGACTTTTTTCATTTTTTTTCTTCTTTTTTTTTTTTTTTTTTTGCAGCGACAGGTATGATGTAATTTCCAAATTTCATCAGAGACGGTAATCTCAACACTGATTATGCTGTCAATTAGTAAATGAATGTGGCGGTTAGGGAGGAAAAAAGGTGGTAATAACTCTCCAAAAGGAGTTGTCAAGCTTCCAAAATACATAAAGGACATAGTGAGGTAGGCAGACAGTAAAAATTGTCCAATCACAATATAACTGTCTGTTAGCAAGGAAAGTGAAGCCACTTAAACTGTTTTTATAGTTATTTTTATTTGTGGAACAGAGCATTGCCTGGATTGGAATACATTTTTGGCATAAACTGATATAGGCTATGAAATGTGTAAAAAAGATTAAAGTTGACAGTAAGGTCTGTCAAGAGTAAAAATGTGTTATCTAAAATTTGATCTTTTTCACATTCTGTACTCTTTTGAACTTTTGTATTGTGCTGTATTGAGGAAACTATGTTTTTTTTATTTATCAATAAAGCAAATCTAAAACTTTTTTATGAGAATCAGAAGTGTAGAAAAGGTAAGTGTTTAATAGTAGACTAGTTCTGTTTGGGTGATCTGCTTTGTTTCTGACGGTTTCTGAGCTCAAACTCCATGCAGGCTAACATCTGTTCCTCTCTGCCTCCACAATAGCACAACTCAGCCGGGATGCAAAGAGAGGTCAAAAGATCAGTGCCTTCCCCTCATCCAAACACACACACACACACACACACACACACACACACACACACACACACACACACACACACACACACACACTGGGAGAGAGAGAGAGAGAGAGAGAGAGAGAGAGAGAGAAAGAGAGAGAGAGAGAGGGAGGGAGAGAGCTAGAGGGAGAGAGAGAGAGATACCTCTCACCGGCTGCTGTTTTCCTATTGTGCGCCAGGGCTTTGCGAGGATAGGGCAGCGATGAAAACGCGCACCTGCTTTAGAGGCATTACGGTAGCGCAGCAAACTGTCCCCCCGCAACACACACTCCACACTCGCGCACACACACAGCCCCAGTGATTCAACCCTGATTTCCAGCGAACGAGCAAGCAACAGACGGGATGCCAAAAAGTGCGGACCGGTGGAGAGGTTATACGTGCTGAATAAGCCTCTTGAAGAGATAGCAGGGGGGGAAGCGGACGCATCAAAACAAGACGAGAAGCTGCGCTCGTTTCTTCGCGGCAACTTGCGCACAGTGCCAGAGTTTTAGCGGCAGTATTGTTCTGACTTCACTCCAGAGGGGCCACTCCGAGGAGAGAGGACGCACACAAAAGGGAAAAGGAAAGGACTAACGAGCACGCTTTGTCGTTTAAAGTAATGGCCGTGCGGTCTTAGATCCTAGATTTCTCTGTCTCTCTCTCTCTCTCCTCTCTGTTTCTTTACATTTTTTTTTTTATTTTTTTTTTTCGTCCCGTCGGTTTGTGTCCCCCTTTGTCGCCGCGAGAGAGAGTGGACGCGCCGGGGGTTTGAGGAGCAGAAGCGGGGCTGTCCACATGGTCCAACCACTGGCGTGAAAGTTGACTTCTTCAGAAAACAAGAGAACAGGTTGATGCATTATCTACACTTTCTATCCCCCCCTTTTTTTATCTTCCTCACTCTTTCCTCACTCTGTGCTTCCATTGAAACTTTCTGATACACACATTAGTCTTACCAAACGGCAAAAAAACACACACTGAACTTCAACTTTTCATCGCACATTGTTTGTGAGACTCAGCTTAATAATATAATAGCGTATTAAAGGGTATAGTGTTATACAGCGGGCACACTCGGGAGTTGTCTTCTCTCAGACTTCCCTCCGTCCATGTTTCATTCTAACTTTTCCAGTCTTTTCATTGGAGTATTTGAACACCAAAACTTGTCAGCCACGTTTTAAAAAATCCTCTTTGAAGTAGTTGTTTTCATCTTTTCGGTTGCTTCAATAGAAAGAAAATCGACGGTGGGCGGTGGAATAAGTTTCTCCCCTTCGACACTTTCACACGTGTTATACACACACAGTCGAAATGTAGTTTTTTTTTTTCAATCGACATTTATTTTAATCATTTTTTTATTTCATCTCTTATAATTTATCGAAGCGTGTAGTTTCGTGGACTCAGAGGTGTCTGCGCTCCGGAGACAACAGAAACTTTTCCTCGCAGGTTTAGGACGAAGATGTCGGGAGTGGATCTGAATGGAAACAACAAAACTTTGGCGTCCCGTGTTAATAACTCTTGTTAAGGGATTTGATAATAAACACCGACACGGGTTATGTGGTGATAATTTTACACACCCGTCTGAGAATCGATTATTTGTCATCGACCCAGTTAGCCGTTAAATATTGCCTTTTCTCTTTTTTTGTGTGTCTGATCATTAAACAATAACGTTTAAAATTACAAAAAGGGGCATTACACCCCTCGCTGCTGATAATAGAGGCCTTGTCTTAAGAAAAGAAAAAAAAGCTTTCTTGTGGACATTGTCAATAGGTCAGGGGAACAATACTTTCTTTTCAAACGATTTTGACTTTTGAAATTTGAACCGCGTTGTGTGACCTCACTGAGTTTTGATGTTTTCTATGCAGTGTTACCGGATTAAATAATAATACAAATAACGATAAACATTAATATTACCTACAACTGAATGTCTTGATAGCAGGTTGGTTTAAAGGTTAAAAGTTTTAGTGGTTAAAGCGGTTAAAAGTTTGATTCCAGTTTTAACGGTGAATATTCAAACGGATCTAACCTGCAGCTTGTGAACAGTGATCATTAGTGATGCGTCTTAATCTGTTTTCCACAATTCATAAATTAGAGGGATTTCATGAAACGTTGGTTATCCTTTTGATGGAAATTATAAAATGTATTTCTACATATTTAGGCCTAGCTTTGACAATATCATAAATTTAGAAATTGAGGGGGTTGAAGTCTGTACCAAAACCTCTGCATGACCCATGTTTTCCCCTTATTTTTTGCAGTCAAAACCGCCTGAAAGGAGGCCTATACCACAAAGGATTTATTTTTTCCTTGAGTAAAAGAAAAAAGCTTGTTACCGGGACTGTGTTTTTATAAAATAACATATTGTAATGAAATGAAAACAGTTTAAATTTGCCTTTTATTTGCGTATCTGGATATAACACACAGTAGGCTGTAAAACACAGTAACGACAACTTTATTGTTGTAAATACATTAAGTTGCTGTTGTTCTTTTCTTTTTTCTCCACTGTAAGAAAACTTCTATAATCAAATATCAAACATCAGTCAGAACATTCCCGCATGTCGCAGAGACTTCAGCTCCCGCATGATGGAAAGCTGCAGACAAAAAAAAAAAAAAAAAAAAAAAAAAAGAGGGAGAGATGAAATGACAATTAATTGCTGTTAGTTGTCTGTCAATGAGAGAAAAGCATACAGGCCGTGTGGGTGCACACCCTGACACGGGCATTATTGCCCCTTGATTGATGGGCGCCGGGGCATTTGGCATAATGAATTTTATTTACTGTGTCCTCTCTCCTGTTGTGTCTCCCTCCTGTCCCCTCTGTGCTGGCATTTCCGCGACGCGATGACACACTTTTAATTGCACTTTAATAGAAGATCCAGCGGGAATGAAAAAGCTCTTCATCACGTTTTATGACCTTGTCACGTTTGTGGTGTCAAGACAGGAAAGCAGGTATTTTGTGGTGGCTGGAAGCCTCGTGATGTAAAGTGTGCGCAGCATTAAAATATGAAAAAGTTCATTTTGCTCAGGAAATGGATATTAAGTGATAAAAAAAAAGCTGTACTTTATTGTTTTAATGTGCAGTGTTGCGTTCAGTCAGTCTCATGTTGCGTTTTATTTGAATAATCAAAATTAAATCAGAATTTTAAAATTTTGTTAATTTGTTAATTTTAGCTAAGACATAATAGGATGTATGTATTTATATGTATACCAGCACACCATCACCATTTTTAAATAGTTTGAAAATAATTTACACAAAGCTGACAGTAACTCTCAATGCATCTCAGATACATATTTTCTATAGACTTGTATAATATGTTAAAATGCTAAAACGGTTTCCCAGAAATATTTTCAAAATAATTCAATCAATTATGACGTCTTTTTACAATTATGATTCTTATTACTGCATGTTCTTTCAGCTGTTTAATTTCCCTTTTGGTACAGTGAAGGCTCAGCAGCTGGGATGTCTCAGTTTAAAGAATGATGTTTAGATTTGCTGGTATGATTTAACAATTTATATAAAAATTACTCATTTGTAATTTTTTTTTTTCTTCCTGAAATGGCCTCACTGATATTCACTTGTAAACCTCATAAAGAAACAGTGCAGCTCAGGGAGAACAGCGAGACACTGCTGAAGAATAGAGGAATGGATCTTTTTGATTTCGTCTTCTATTCTGACATTGCAGCATTTACTAAACAGTGTTAAGTTATCATTTATATGTAGGGCTTTGCTCCTTGATAGGCTATCACATTAATGACAGGCTTTTCATGAAAATATAATGGGAGACCATGAAACAAAAGAGTGTTTGAGAGGCAGAAGTAGTTATTTGGGGAGGAAAAAAAAAAAAGAGTGTATGTGTGCAGGAAGCCAGAGGTGTCAGAGACAGATTGACTCTCTCTGCTCTCTGTCGGCTATTGTGTGTCCGTGTCTGTGTGTGTTTGCCTCAGCATTGCCACCTTTTTTCATCTGAGTTGCTTCAACACTTTTCCTTTTTGCTTTTTTCTCCTCTCGACAGCTGTGTCTTTTCCATGTCCTGTTTTGTTTCATTGTTTGAGTTGCTCATGTGCTGCTGAGAACGATTTTTATCAGTTTCAGACTCTCTCACTTCTCCACCAGACGATTGTTTTTTGTTATGCTTACTGACACATACTGATGTGATGATTTTCAGCTTGGTCTTGTGTATGTGACTACATGCCGCAGTGTGACTGTGTGGCCATGTATGAGACCGTCTAGAGACATAATGGCTATGAATCTCATGCGCTTTAAAACCCCTTCAGCAGGATTAAAAGCCACCAACATGATTGTGTTAGTCCATAAACTCACTCAGAGAGTCCTTACCTCCAGCATGAGCGCGTGTGAACGTATGTGTGGAAGAGTGTATATATCAAAGTGCGGGAGTGTGTGTGTACCAGAGTGCTTTTTTCTCAATTCACCTGTCCTGCTTGAGTGAAAATGGACAGTATTTGAAGTTTTAAATGTCCTGTGCGTCGGTAGTGTTGATGGCTCGCCTGTCCGTCTCTCCATCTCTTGCGCTCTTTTCATTAAAACCCTCCTGTTATCCCAAACCCACAAGTCTGAGTGGGCTTTTGGCTCCAAAGTGATGTTGAAGAGCACCCGTATACGACACTGCTATACATGTAGGGTTTGACCTGGGATAGATACTCACAGATTTACTTCTATCGCAACCACTTAGTGCATTACCTGCTTAAAAGCTGAAATGGTTAAATTTTCAATATCCTTTAGATGGGGTTTGAGGAAAGCAAAAAAAAAAAAAAAGTTTCTGTTCAGGGAGTGAAAGCATGTTTTTAAATGAAATTATTTCAAGTGTTGCTCCTGAAACTGCCGCTATTCCAGTGTGTGCGTATTGGAAGTGAACATGTGTGTTGGAAACAGTGTTGGAAAAGAAAATAAGATCTTCTACAGGTTGTAACAATTGTGCAATTATGTGGTAAAATAAAACACATTTTAATTAAGTGTATCATTGATTTTCACAGAATAAAATTGTTCCTTTTTCAGTGATACGAAAAGATGGAAAAAGAAAATCTACAAGACTACATATGCAATCACTGAATATCCCATTACAATGGCAATTACTGCTTGTTACCTCCTTAAAAAATGTTAATGAAATATAATTGACAAATTAATGGATTAAATGAAGGTGTTATTGCACATGGGCAGCCAGCAAGTGGGGGAATGTTCTGTTTGTGTATTGAAGTGATTGACTGCACAGTGAAACTGCCGCCACATTGCTTTAGACTGAGGTCTGATTATACATGTGGTTCTAATTGAACCTGTTATTTAGGAGAAGTTGAGGGCTGAATACTTGTGTGTCAGTGTGTGTGTGTGTGTGTGTGTGTGTGTGTGTGTGTGTTTGTCTGTGCGCGTGTGTAATGAATCCCACACATTTTTCAAAGATGAGATGTGTTTTTATGACAGGTCAGAAGGCAGTGTTGTACCGTGAAGTTGCAAGACAGCAGGGGAGGAAAGAGAAGGGAAGCGGGAAGATGCCTTTAGAGGTCTTTAATAAGTTGACCAGCTGAGAGAAAGAGAGAGCAGCCCGTTCTGTTGTCTTTTGTTGCCTTTTGTGTCTCTTGAAAGAGCTGTCTTTGCATATGTGGTGACAGCAGCCCCACTCGCAGTCGCAACTTAATTCTCCAAAATTGTATTCCCTCTGATTGATAAGGTAATCGTTTTTGCTGACACGGTGGTTCAGCTTGTGGTCCCTGTGTTTCAGATGAGATATTTCCCTAAGTTTTTATATATATATATGTATGTGTGTGTAGGTGGGGGGGGGGGGTTGGCTGTGAGGCAGGTCGGCTCAGAGATGTTTCTCCAGCTCTAGAGAGCACCGGCCCATTAACAGCTGATGGATGTGGGAAGGAGTGACCCAACAGCTCCAAGCGGAAGGGACTGTTTCCTATGGGCAGGGGCGGAGTGGCGGTGGTGGTGGTGGTGGTGGTGGTTGAGGGGGGTGGGGGTGGGGGGCAAGAGAGGGACAGAGAGAGACAGATAGAACATATGAGTGAATGGCTGGTAGAAGCGAGGGGAAACGACAGTCTAAGGGTTTTAGGCGTGGGTCATTATAGCTGGGGAAGCATTAGATCAGCCTCTTCGGAGTGCGCTTGGCACCTGAGGCCATGGCTGGAGCGGAGAGAGAGCTTGAGCTGAAGGGGAGGGCTGTGGCTGTGGAGTCTGGCGGAATGAGAGCACATTGTGAAGTAAGGCAGTCGGGGCTTTCAAGTTTGATTTCACAGACAGGGAGAAAGAGTCACGGAGGATCATGAGGTCAGTGGCACAGCCAGGTAGCGCACACAAGACGCTTTAGCTGTAGTAGAAAAAACACACGAGCGGTGTTGTGTGTAAACTGAGAGAACGCCTGTTGTGTTCAAACAGAGCATCTTCATGAAAAAGCTCTCATCGGTCGTTGTGTCCCCTGCTAACTCTGCATTGCTTCTGACAGCTGTATTTGTGTTATGGATTTTCCTTCACTCTGTCCCGTCTCCCTTTCCTTTCCCCTGCCTCCCTCTCTCAGTAGTCGGCTCCCCTCCTTCTCTATCGCCTCCACCCTATGACCTTTTGTAAGCACTTCATCAGAGAGCCGTTGGTGTTTTCTAAAGTGCTGCGACAAACTGACAGGGCAGCTGTCAATCGAGCGGAGAACCGAGGGAGCAGATCAGTGGAAAGCTTCGCTCAGAACAACAATGTGACTAAACTTTCTGCAGCACTGCTTTAATGTGTATTGAAAGGATGACTGTGAAGGGTAGGTGACAGCTGTGAAGCGCAAGACTCAGAGCGTTATGGATACACACAGAAGTACATACACATTTTGTACATTTCATCTGACTGTAGAGAGGCGTTACACGGCTCTTGAGCGCTCGTTTGCCCGTAGTGCTGTGGCGGTGAAATCTACTGAGCGGACGAGTATATGCTCTGATAAAATGCTGAGATTCACACAAGAGGAGGAGCGCACAGGGATTTACATCCAGGTCCATAAACTCAACCACAAACCTGACTGAGCTCAAATCACTTAAGCACAAAGCTTCGCCAGCAACCACTTTTACATCTTACACTCTTATGAGTTCCTGATGTAAACTGTGACGAATAATAACACCTCACAGTTTGATTTCTTCTCCTATTTTCTTTTCTCATCAGTTTGATCCTTTCATTTTTCGTTGATTCCCAAGTGCGGTTACCAGATCTATCATTAATCTGATTTATTGCAGCATTTTTTTTTTTTTTTTTTTAGTTTGTGATTTGCATCAGAATATTTTGCTTCAACCAGGATGACTGTATATTAACATATGATGATAGGAAATTAGCAATGCAGTTTTTCCCCCTTGTCCGTGTTCCTTACCATCCTGGACTGGGGGAGGTAATAACCATTTAAATGCATCTCATTATGTTTTCTAATCCGTAAAGTATCGGGATGTTGGCTAACGCAGGCGAAAGTGAGGCTGGAGCGTTGGCGTGCACTGCTCTTTTATGGTATTAGTATTTGTGGCATTAGTTCCGGGGGACATGGGATGCCTACTTAAGCTATTAGCATGTGAGGCGCCGTGGGATGATCCATCCCCTGACAGGACGAGCTGTTAACCAGTGCTAAACCAAATCACAATAGGCTGCCTGGGTTGACGGATTGACAGAGCTCTCAACACTTGCCTGGACCGCCCTTCCTTCCTCCTCTGCCTGCACATAAACTCATATGAAGATTTGTTCATGTTTGAAGGGAATAGAGCTTGAGAAGTTAGTTTTCCTAAACTCCTGGTAGAAAGAAATATTGAAGAGAAGAAATATTTAGAGAATCTTTTCAGAGGTTAATATAATAAATAAGACGGCAAAAGACAACATGCTGTCAGTGTCTCTGTCTGTCTTTTTCCTTCTGCTCTTCTGCTTTCTTCTCTGCCGTAACTCTCAAGGTGAGGAGACTGTACAGTTTTTGCCCAGTGTGGTGCGGACTCTATGGCTTCTATAGTGGCCCTTCAGAGAGGGGAGGGGATGGGGGAGGCAGGAGGGGAGGACGGCGACTGCCGGAGTCACTATCAGGAATCTTGGAGATCGCTCACAGACGAGATGGATGCTGTTGCGCTCTGCATGTGTGTGCACTTATTGTGTGTTCGTGTGTGTGTGTGTGTGTGTGTGTGCGCACATCCAACTACAATTAACTGTCAATCACCGGGTGACCCTCCACCCCTCTCCGCCTCGGACAGAATTCCTCAGGTTTTAAGTTCTGTTTTGCAGACGGCTGTCGGAAAAGAAAAGCAAACAGGTCGTCACTTTCCCAACTTGTGTATATTTTTTAGACATTTCATTTTTGAGAAGAAAACAGGCCCTCTGTCATAGATATAGATGGTATCATCCGCATTAGAGACGTGGGTTAAAACAAAATTTAAAAAATCATTTAGAGAGTGGTAGAGAGAGAGTGTTGAGTAGCTTGCGTTGGTACATCAGTGGCTGTTTTTTCACTCTCTGGCTGTTTTCTGGGCATTGAAACTCTGATAGTGTGTATGCGCATACACATACGCGCCTGTGTGTGGTGGGCATTGTTGACCGAGAGACATCTGCCACTAGATTATTCCCAGCTGTTATCTGAATAATTGTGTAATCCCCCCCCTCCCCATCACTCCCTCCCTCTTTTTACTCCCTCCTTCCTTCCCTCACTCCCTCCTCCTCCTCTGCTCCCTTCTTGCCCCCACAGCCCTTCTTCCTCCGAGTGATGAGACGGAGAGTGATGAGTCTCTTTTCTGGGTGGCACTTTTTGTTGTTTTTTTTTTTTTTTTTTGCAGGAGGTGTTTATGAGTGTGTGTATGTATGAGTGTGTATCTCTGCAGCCCCTGGTCACCGGTCGTTGTCTGACATTTGTAGAAGGATTTGAGTCCCCCCACCACCACCACCACCACCACCACCACCACCACCCACCCCTCTCGTACACACACCCACCTCCCTCCACCTCTCCTCCCCTCCTCCCCTCCTCCCTGTGGCTCTCAGGGAAATAAAAGTAGCCTAATCCTGCCAGATCAAGATTGCTGTCCACCACAGCTTTACCAGCCTGTGAATTAGAGCCAGCTCTCATGTTCCTGAGGAGAGCGAAGGCAGAGTGTGTGTGTGTGTGTGTGTGTGTGTGTGTGTGTGTGTGTGTGTGTTTGCGTTGTGGGCCGTTGGCCTTTGAAGCAGCGTTAGCTGTTTGCCGGCAGAATGCTGGTCAGGGGGTGAGAGGAGAGGAAAGCACAGAGAGCTGAAAAACAAAAAGAGAAGACCAGTTGAAAAGTAGAGAAAGTGTCTCACCGTTAAAGCACTGTTAATTTTCAGATTATTCTAACAGGCTTCATGTGATACTGTTCAAATATATTAACCAATTTTATGTTAAGTAAAGAAGTTTTTAAATTGTTTTTCTTATTTACATGTACCTTAGTTTTTTTTTTATTTTCAACTTCAATACATTAATTCAAGTTTTAAAATGACACAATTTTTTAAACAATTAATTAGAATTCATTTTTCCTGGATTAAAAGGGAAAAACATCATTCAAATATACTCCTGTCGCATTCTTACAGTCCCACTGTATCTACAAAGGCACAACACAATGTTTAAACGCAGACGTTTTTCCTCCTTCCTCAGAGAATTTTTTGTAGACTTGCAGTATAACAAGCAATATGTGAACTAAAAAAGAATAGTTTATCAGTCCTTTTTCATTTAGTTTGCAACAAACTGTCAATTCCCTCTACGGAGCTTTTGTATTTTCTAACACCACTCCTTGAATCAGTTCTCAAATATATCAGAAAAGATGTTTGTGTGTCACTCATAAGGCTGTACTGACACACACACACACACACACACACACAGCATGCGTGCCTGCAGTTGCAAGGGCTGCCTTCAATTCTGGTCTGTGGTTGGTCGGAAAGTGTTCTTTTCCCTGTCGGAACTCCGATAGTCGCTCACTGTGAAGGACTCAAGACTCACTCGTCTCCCTTTTCTCCTCCTCCGTTGCACTTTCTCTTGTCCATCTACTCTTTCCCCCGTCTGTGCTCTCCCTCTCTCCTCCTCTCCCTGTCATGCCTGTTGTCTCTAATTATCACAGCTCTCTGTTCCCTCAGCCTCTTCATTACATCCAAGCTGTCATCACAGTTTACCTCCAACATTCGCAATCTCTCCTCAGGCCCCCTGTTTCAATAGAAATAATTTATTCTACATGACGGAAATGGCAAGACTCAATGCAAGGTCAATCAATAGCCCTCTCAAAAGTAGAAGTAGTTGTTTTTTTATGCATGTGACTGTGTTAAAATGACTAAAAATTCTTTAGTTTAACAACAAATTTAAAAAAAAACATCATTGAAAGATTTTCAATGATGAAAGAAAATTTTCAATTTTTTTTCTCCTTTTAAATCTATTTGTTAAGTAGAATTTTTTTTTTCCTCTCCTTGAATGCCAACGAATTTCATGTATGAGAGGCAGGAAATGTGAAAGACAGGCCTGTTGTCTGTTTAAAAAGACCACATTGAACTAATAGTACAATCACACATACTCCACATAATTCTGACTTAAAAACATATTGAATTATGTTCTTTTACTCTCTCAAAGAATCGTTTTAAATGCGGGAAAGCTGTGTTGGATTACAATGATAAGTTGTGTACAATTCATCTTGTGACTGTTAAGAAATGTGAATGCAATTTTTTTGTCCACACACCTAGTTGTCCCTGGACTAAATTAGATTGAGACACAAGGTGCAAAAAAAAAAAGACTAACCACAATCAAACAACAAACAAATGACAAGGAACAAAATATAACTGTTAATTTCTGCTTTGCCTCCCCTCTTTGTATTTTTTTCCTTCTTATTTCCAGTATGAGACTTTCTTTTGAAGTATTTACAATCAGCAAGTAATGGAGAAAACACAGCCTTATGTTCAACAAAGACTAGGGGGCATTTATTACCAGGTTGAAAAGCAGCCATTGGCTGTTGGCTTAGCAGACAGCACAATGCCCATTTGCCCAGTGAAGGTCAGCTCTGCCGTATGCAACCTGTAGCCCTAATCGGCAACTTCTGCTGCTTCAGGTACTCATTGTCTAAAGGTCAGTCAGGAACAGTGCATTAGCCTCGAAAAGTAGTCAGCATAAACGAGGGAGGAGACTAAGGGAGGAACGAAGGACTAAAGTACAAAAAAAAGAGGACAGGAGGGAGGGTGAGTGGCAATGAAACCCTGGCATGTTTCGTGGTGTCAGGCAGGCGTACGGCTTCTGGGGGCTTTGTGAAAAAAGTTTGCCTGTGAAACTTTGCTGAGGGCTGGGTTTGGTTTGAGCAGCTCCCCCAGGGGTTCTCTCGGAGAGTGGGTGGAGGGAATAGGAGGAGGAGGAGGAGGAGGAGGAGGAGGTGGGAAGAGAAGTGAGAAGGCAAAGAAGAGGAGGAGAGGGAAGCAGAGAAAAGAGAGCAGGCATGCCGTCACATTCGTCCGTTGTTACGGGGCGCAGGCCTTTAGTCGCTGATCTAAGAAACACAACTCCTGGCTCACGCCCCCTCCTTATCCCTCCCCCTCTCCTCTCCGTCCTTTTTCTCTCTCCTCTCTTTTCTTCCATCCTCCGCCGTGCCTCTCCGTCTATCTCTCCCTTACAGCGGGCTTTCGACAGCTCCGCGCTGTGGTTTGAGCACTGGTTATTAACATACAGTCTGCATTAGTGGAACAGTGGCTAGGCCTATTTGCTGGTAATGAGGATAGGGGGCCTGTGCTGTATAGTAACTTGTTTGACCTCCAGTGGTGGGGTCAAGTTCATCCCTAGGAGGTGTAATTCTCTCCCTCCTCAGCCCAAACACATGACTGCACCCTGGACCAAATTTGAATCTCTCATCCCCTTCTTTGCTCTCTCCTTCCTCTCCCTCGTCCCCCTCTCTTCCCACAGGGTTAATTGAAGGGGAAATTGATAGTTCTGTGCGGTAATTGTGGCTTTGAGAATTCTCTGTCTCCCACAGAGAAAGATGAGGGCAGCTGTACCAAAGACAGAATGATGTGCTGTAAGAGAAAAATAGAGAGAGAGAAATATATAGGCAAGGGGGGGGGGGGCTGATGGAAGTGCAAATAGTATAGCCCCCACACCTCCACCACGGGGGTGTGTGGGGTTTGATTGGTTGATGAGGGAGCGTGTTGATTGGCTGATGACGAGCTCAAACATCTGCGTAACTTTACTAGCCGGGCTCTAGTAATCATTCAATTCATTATCCAATCACAGAGATTCACCATACTGCTCTGTATCCTCACTGATTCTCCTTTTAATTCCCTTTTTGAACCCCACTCCCTCCCTCCCTCCCTCCCTCCAATCCTCCCTTACCTCCCCGAGGAGTCGGGGATGGACAGATGAGTGGAGCGCACTGTATCTGTTCGGTTCTGCTCTGCTGCTCGCTGAAGTAGAGAGAGACAAACTTATATTCCAGCGCTGAATGGACTCTCTGCCTCTCTCTCTCTCTCTCCTTCAAGAGGGGCTTTTCTTTCCCAGGGGCAGAGCTTTATAATTAGTATTCTTCCAGAAATAGAAAACTAGTTTTCTGAGGTGAAGTCACCCTCTGATGTGTCGTTTTTAAGGCAGCAAATTTGAATTGATATGGAGTGAAGTGAAATCTATTATATATATCAGGAAAATCAATTTTCACCGCCACCTGCCACATGCTAGTTTCATGTTTATTTTTGCAAAAATAAAAATCTTCACATAACAAAAAAGTATTAGCAAAATGAAATGACTGAGAGTGAACTGTTTTTGGCCAGACTGGCATTTCATTCCTGTAGTAACAGCAGGTCTTGTTTTAGCTCCTGGCTTAGTTGTTTAGTCTCAGCTCAGGCCACCCCAAGGCTGTCACCCAGGCAACGTTGTATGAGTGAGCGTCTGCGCTGTCTTTATATTATTTAATTTTCTCTATTGTGTGCCAAAATTTGTCAGTGTATTCATTTCTCCCTTTGACTTTATCACTGCCATTGGTTCCGTTTTTTTTCCCCTGCCCTGTTTTTCCCACCTCTTGTTTCCCCCTTCAGCTTCCCTCCCCCCCCCCCACCCCCCCCCCCCTCACTCCCCTCTGTCTCTCCCTGCCGCTCTCCTTTCTCTTCCCCTCTTCCCCCTCCCCTCTCCTTTCGCTTTCTCTGTCCGTTAATGAGAATGTGTTAACGAGAAAGAAAGATCTATTGGGTATAGCACAATTTATCAGAAAGGCAGAGGTTTGGAAGAAAAAAAAAAAGGCGGCGGGCCCTTCAAAGAAGTCCTATTCTTGTGGTTGTGAATGTTTGATGAGACAGTGAAAAGTTCCCCCTCTAACGTCATGGTGTCTGAACAGAAGAGAACAGAACCGTTCTAATCATGCCGCACAGAAAAAAATGACTTCCAACCCGATTTAATTAACTGATAAGAAACGGCTTCAAATTAATTTTTCAAGGATGTTAGATTTTGATTAAGAAACTCCTAAAAGAAATAGACGAATAATCAATTTTTTAATCAACTTACTCAAATGGTAACTGGTTAATATGATAATTCTAGCAATTAGGGCAAATATTGTCGAGCAGCAGTTTCTATGCATCCTGTTAAAGGAATTATAATATCTTTACATCTAATTATCATGGTTATTTAATTTTTTTGTATGGCTACCTCTCAATTTTACCGTTCGTTTTTTCATCTGCCATTATAGGGATAATGAAATGAGAAGTTGGAAAGTGTAATAAGATGAAACTTTTATAAGGGCCAACCTGAATGGGGTTTTTCACGCGCCCTGATTGGATAGATATTTAGGAAAGGGAAAGGGGAGTTGTTCAGAATGACATTATTTCTGCTGGTTTTACATGCAAAGCTGAGATGGATCTTTAGATGTGTGATTCTTGTATTTCATCAGCAGATTAAAGTAGCTAATAGCTCCTGGCTTCTCTGTGTGTCCACTGGCTTATTCATAAGCAGGTATAGGTACAGCCATGAATATCCTCACCGTTTCTAATCCACAAAGTTTCAAATTATCTATTCAGTTAGAGGAGAGAGAGAAAAAAAAATCAGATTCAGCTTTGATTGAAGGAAAGACTGGGCTGTTCACCTGCTAGTGGCCATAAAATGTGTAGGTATGTGTGTGTGTGTGTGTTTCCCTAATTGGACAGGTATTGTAGTGGAGGTGAAGAGGGGACAGTTGAAGAGAGAGTGGGGGGATGCAAAGAAAGAGCTGGCAGGGGGTCGGGGGCTTTAGGAGAGCAGCAGAGAAACAGTTCTTTACTTCAAAGAGGGCTTATAGCCTGGACAAACGCTAACCCTGCTCACATACCACCGCAACACACACACACACACACACACACACACACACACACACACTCCACACATTCACATACAGTGGCCAGCCTCTCTCTTTTGCCTCTCATGAGATGAATATCCATCCCCTCTCACACTTCCCTCTCTGCTGTATCCCTGAACATCAGTGGAGTCGAGCGTTCAGAGGGAAATATTGACAAAGCGTTTGTAGAGATGGAATGGTTCCTTTAATTATATGCTGCTCTTATGATGCATGGTGTTACTGTCTGGCTGCTTACTCTCACACACACACACACACACATACATACGTGCGCATGTATGCTGATCAGCTGAATAGGTATTCCTGGCACAAACCCCTGTATTGAGCGTACATATTCAATTAGCAAAACTCATTAGCAAAACTTGGCATTTGTTGTTGTTTTTTTTCCCTCCTTGCTCAGAATTAATGGTTTTGATATGCTAATTAGCGGGTAATTTAATTTCAAAAGGCCTCAATTAACAGCAGCGTTGTGGACACGAGGAAGTTAAGCAGCGTAATCTAATTTGCATTAGTAACGAGCAGGGAGTAATTAGTCTCTAATTAGCCACTTCAGACAGCACTTGTGTTTACTTTCCTAATGAAGTGGAGGGGCTTTTTTTTTCAGGGAAGCCTGTGTGTGTGTGTGTGTGTGTGTGTACATGTAAGTGTGCTTATGAGAATATGTGTGTGTGTGCTTTTTTGGGTGGGGGGGGGGGGGGGTGGTCTGGCACCAGAGGGCGAGTGGCATATGGCTTACAGTTTGGCTCCAGTTACACACATGGGCACCCCCTATAACACACAAACAAACAACGCCACGCATATGAACACACGCGGAGGTCAGACCCTGCTGTCTTATGTGTTTGGGCGCGCGTTCACAGTAGTTTTCAATCCACTGAAACTTCCTTATGAGCTCACTTACAAACGCCACAAGGGATTGATCGTGTGTGTTTGAGGGTTTCTTTTTTTTATCTTGATAGTGTTTTATTTTTTTGTGTTGCAATAGCTTGCAATATTTCCACATTTCCTTTTCTGTATATCGAGGCACTTGTTCATTTTCTGCTGTAGTCTTTACAAATGATGTTTTTTTGCATTGTGGAGAGTATAAACTGCTGTGTGTGATCGATGACGTTACAAACCATGGTTGCTGGCCAGCCTAATGCAGGGTTTATTTCTGGGATACGGGTGCCTGTGTTGACAACGTAGCAAAACAGAAAAGGAAAGACAGACAGCTTGATAGATGGATAGATGGATAAATAGACAGCCTCGTGGCACACTGGATTTTATTCCTTTCATTACAATCTTTTAAATGATCTGGGAAAAAATCACAAGTATATCCTAAGCACACTCAAGGAAAATAGTAGACAAATTAAATGCAACTTTTTTTTTTAAAGGATGAGCGTTCCAACAGTTTGAACTTTTCCATTCACAGCCGTGTCAAAAACAAGTTGAAAACAACAGGCTTCCTCCTGGGCTTTTTTTGGGAAGGGAGACGGGGTGGAAGGGTTACCGGGGGAAAAGCATAGCGGGGTTTAAGGGGAGGGGGGACAAGCAGCTGCCCTATTAGCCCAAATCTGTTGTTCAGAGGAGGTGGGAGGAGGTGGAGCAACACCACTGAATTTTCACAAAGAAAAGCACACACTTTTTTTTTTCACTTTGTGTGCAAAGGAGGCCATGTTCTCAGATTATGCCACAAATTAACGTACGTTTAACCCCTAACACCTCTTCGGGTGTAGATTTTGTCATATTTTTACCCATAATCCAATGCATAGGACAGAGGAGACCACGGGGACCCCATTAACTGACAGCCTTAGTGATGGAAAGGCGTTTTTCCAAAGGCTTTTCCCCAACCTTCCCTGGGAATAATAAGAGAGGTCAGAAAGCTGGGTGACTTCCTGCTGCAAAGAGCGGGGTCAGAGCGCCGGTTGGCAGAAGTAGTCAGCGCTCAGCGGACATGACTTGGAACACACTCTCACACACACATACACACACACACACACACACACACTGAACAAACGGCAGCCCATAGTTTAGAACTTGTGTGATTTACATTCACCAAGAGCAGAAAGCTGGAAAGAATTCAATAAATATAATGAATGAAGGCGCTACAGTGATTATGAGCCTGTTTCTAACACTGACCTCTACCCATACGCACATACACACAGATTTATAGGCACAAACATCGACAGATATGCACATACACACACAAACACTCACACGTACACATCCATAAATAGGCAACTGATTTACAAATGAGCTGACCTGTGTGTTGGCCTTGCTCTCAGATAGGCTCACACCCCCGCCAGGATGCATAAATCACAATGGACATGCATATGCATGAGCATCTGAGGAGGTGGGATAAGTGCGTGTCTGCATGTGTGTATGTGCGTTTGAGCACCAAGCAGCAGCAGTGTTTGTATCGATCATTGAGGCTTAGTTAAGTGCCTTTTATTTCATTGAGTTAAAGTTAAGGACCGCGGACAGGCCTCTCTCCAGCGTGTGTTGCCTTTGAATGGAGAGAAAGCAAGAAAGAAAGAAAAAGGAGAAAGAAAGAACTCTTAACTGTTCTTTTTTCCACTTTTTAGTAGCATCTAGGGATAGCACATCACATTAATGGAACCGAGATGACGTTTCACGTCTCTTCTGTCTCTGGAAGAAGTGGTTTTGACGTTGGACCTTTGCCTGATGTGTGTGTATGATGTGAGCTGCTTTAACCTCCTCTTGTTTTATGGACTTATACATGGCTCTGGATCTCACTGCTGCTAGATTAATTTACACACCACTCACACATGCTTGCCAAATCTCCCTCTGTCTCTCTCTTTTCCTCCCTCTCTCCCTCTCTCTGAAGACAGAGCAGAAATTGCCTGGTGAGGTAAATAAATTACTTCCATCGATTGCTGTAGTTGTAGAGTGACTTTATCACAGTTTGACTTGTCCAGATACACATCAGCGCGTGACAGCGTGTGTTTTTTATAACGTGCCACTGTGTCCGTGTGTGTGACTCACTTTACACGTGTTTGTGTGTGTGTATGTGTGTGTGTGTGTGTGTGTGTGTGTGTGGGCTGTTCAAATCAGAGTAACATCTTCCTGATGGGTATCTCTTCATATTAAAATCTATTGCTGGAGCTACAGCATTGTCCATAAGCTGTGTGTGACTGTGTGTGTATTCGAGGTCTAATTGAAACAGGCCGCCACGTCATATTGAAAAGCAGATGAATTAGGCTGGAATTATTAGAGTAGGAACTTACAGCCCACCTTTTGGCCAGATGGGTTGTTGGCTGATTGAGTTTATCTCTGCCTTGTTACCCATCAGCACTGGTCACTGACATCTTAATACAGCGTTCACAGATACCTCCCTCTGATTGTATATGTTTTATCTACATATCTGCCGTATGTGTGGACACGCCAATGTGTGTAGAAACTTTAGCCGCACCTTAACCCCTCATGCCCCAGATGTCACTTCATGGAAAGAGGTTAAAAGTTCACAAAAAAAAAACAACACACATCCAAGTGCAGAGGGTATGTGTGTTGCTGTGTGTCTGTGTGTGTGTGTGTGTGTGTGTGTGTGTGTGTGTGTGTGTGTGTGTGTGTGTGTGTGTGTGTGTGTGTGTGTGTGTGTGTGTTTCAGTCTGGGACACATGCGGTTTTAATAGACGCTGTGCTGACGTTACTGCAGAGGCCAAGAAGCCACCGTTAAAAAGAAAGGATTTGGAAAAAGAGTGAGAAAAGGCCTCATCTGTTTGCATTAAACAGTGGAAGAACTGACCAGTGAAGGAGCAAATGAGCGGCAGACGGCTAAAAGATATCTGCTTCTTGGGCTTTGTCTTTGCCCCTGCTTTCCCTTCCTCATTCTCTTCATTTTCTTCAGCCTAGATCGCTCAATATCTTTGATTTATCTTATTTTATCTCACATCTTTTAGAAGTTGAGATTTTTTGTGTGTATGTTTGTAGCATTTGCCCGTGAGTGAAGTGCATTTATTAATCAGCTCTATTCCTGCCCAGTGAGTCTACTACATTTTTTTTTTCTCTTTTAAAATATAGATACACAAGTCCAACATAAAAATGACAAGAATGTGATGAGACACTAAATGGTAATGATGAGCAACAAAAATGCAGACAGGCAGATTTTTTTTCTTTTTTTTTTTTTTTTAGTTTACTTTTTTTTTTTTTTTTACACTATTCCTCGTGGTTTATTCTGACCAGTCTGTCTGTCATGTACACTATCAGGTTCTTTCGGCATCAGATGCTCCTGATTTGAGAATTAATTAGGCAGCGCAGTGGTGTCAGGGTTGGGATTTTGGGTTTGTTCGCTAGCTATTTTAGTAGCTAATTACTGAGGGGGAGAGTGTTAATTGGAATTCTCTTAGATAATGTGAACTCCTCTTCCCCTTTTCTCCCCCGCCTCCACTAGAGTTTAATAGAAAACCACAGCACTTAATAGACTCTCCCTCTCAATCGCTCCATATTTAATTTTTTTTTTATTATTATTTTGATGATGCTGACAGTAGCTCAGCTGATGTCACTGGAGACAGCTGATGTTTGTGGTCATGTTTGCGCTCTGAATGTGTGAAGTGTACTCTGTGGTGTGTCCTCTATTGAGAGGAAGTGACACATAGTAATCCTCTCAGACTTCATCGGGATATTGATTCCTTTTCTCTCACTAGCAACTAGCGACCTGTTAGCTTTAACAGGATGCGAAGTGACGGAGGTACAGAACCCAGCGACGTATCACTCAGGGAGAAATAGGGGCAGACAGGTATATTTTGAAAGAAAAAAAAAAAAAAAGAGATATAGTTCACATAAAAATCTTCAAGAATGGATGATTAAATTAACTGCATTTAAAGTCTTTGAAAAATAAGTGATGAAAAACATAATTTTGATTAAAAACCTGTCTTAAGGCCTTGTTCAATCTTTTTATTTATTTATTTTATGCTTAACTTTTGTTGCACTGATAATGAACAATACTGGCCTAACCTGCGTTTTGACTTCACACTTTCTCCATAGCCGGGGGCCACTGAAATGCAAATTTAGTGGCGCATAAGTGGGGGAGAAAAAAAAACACCAAAAAAAAAAAGATTTTAATTTTAAAAAATGTTTGAAATGAAACAATAGTTGCATTTGGATGTTGTTATAATTGGAGCGAATGGCTGACTAGATAAACAGACTTCTGTTGCTGGCGTAGGAGCACACACTTGGGGGTCTTTTCATATCTGCGCTCTGTTTAAAAATTAAACTCCTAACCAGCATAAAGCAGAGAGGGAACAAAATTAATATACAGTGAGGGAAGACTAATCAGAGATCTGTGGTTTCATTGTAATTCCTCCATCGTCCTAAACTGTGACAAAAACATTATTTATCATCTTTACCTTTGCTTCAGCCACTCAGAAAGGCTTGGCGCACACACAGAGAACCTTACAGTGTTTTAATATCACTGCTTGTATATTCTAATCCTGACACCACTTGAAATATAATTCCTTCCCCTATTTTAAATCACGGATGTGAAATTGCATTAAGGGAAGAGTGTGTGGGCATGAAAGCGGGGATGTTAAATGGACATATGAATGCAGGGGTGAATCCTAACCTATTAAGTACTTTCCTTATTATTTCTGAAAGTGGAGCGTGATAATTAGTTTGGTAGAAATCCTATAGCAGGGTGGAGGTATGGGTCTCAATAGTTGAGCCAAATTAATTTCTTCTGTCACCTTGAGCATACGTTCCTCTTAATAGGTTTAATTTATTTCACGGTGATTATCTTTTTTTTTTTTTTCTTCTAACCACTCAACTGTGATGCACATATTCACCTCAAAATCCACTTCAGCCTCCTGCACATGTAAATGGTATATTCATACCTAAATATGATATAGCTGCACGGCATCATTACCGCTTGGCTCCTGAGTTTTGTGTGATCTGAGAGATGGCACTGTGCCGTTTCCCAGGGGTCCCCGCTGCTGCGGCCCAGTTGTCATGTGATCCATGTGTCTGGCTAGAGCTCCGTTTTTTCTCAGGAGTCACTCCAAGTCTTTTTAGTCCTAAAAGTTAACAGTCATTCCTGATGTTAAATCCATCAGAAACCTCCATGTGCCACGAGGTCACTTTAATAATCTCCCCTGTGTGTGTGTGTGTGTGTGTGTGTGTGTGTGTGTGTGTGTGTGTGTGTGGAGGTTAGGGTGGGCCATGGGAAAGTGGCATACCTGATCGGATTAGAGTGATCCCAAGGACACTTTGCGTGGGACAACGTTTAAATACTCATTTCTTTTACATTCAAGCACATTTCATAACGCCTCAGACACATGCTGCCTTTTTCTATTTCAAACAACATATGTCACTGTTAAAATATTCATTTTTAGCATACTTTGAGTGTATGCCTGTGCGTGTATGTGGGTATACACACACACATGGGCACCCCCAACCCAATATGTATGGTTTGTTTTTGATGTAGCAGGGATCACTCTAGTTACCCTGTCTGGTTTCAACTTACACTGGTAAATTACACCCAATCACTAAAATTACATCCTATAGACTGTGTGTCTATGTGTGTGTGTGTGTGTTTCTCTTCATTGTTGACGTCATCTCGCAGAGCCGTACTCGATGTCAGCTTTGATTAGGCTGAATGAAGTCCAACTGTTTTTGTGTTTTCGTCATTTAGGGGAAGGAAAATGGAAATGCAGCTGTTTTGTGTGTGTGTGTGTGTGTGTATCTGTGTGTGTGTGGAAATTGCTGTGTTGTGTGTGGCGGTGAGTGCGTAAGAGTGGTTGTCAGCTGGTAAGCGGTAAGGACACGGCGCGTAGTGAAGCTGATGCACAAAGTTTCAGTTTTCAGTGGAGCAGCTACAGTAAGGGAAGCTTGATGGGACAAAACTCAGACGGAGAAGCTGTAGTCTGCCAATTAGTGCACCAGATGTCAGTTATTGTTGGACTAGGATTATGGCAATAACTGCAATTGGCCAACGGTTGCGAGCATGTGTGTGTGTGTGTGTAAGAGAACTAACTCTACTGTGATAGATTTTAAACAATCTTCTTTTGGGACTTGCTCCTTTCTTTATTACTCTTCTGGCACCTGCAGTGTTTTTCAGAATTCTGTCTCTCCTTCTTTCTCTCTTTCTGTGTAGTTTTTCAGCATTTTGGAAATGTAAACACTTCTAAAATACATCCAGATGTTACCAGCTGTACTCCGCCACCACAAACACTGGGCAGGGAGTGTGTGTGTGTGTGTGCGCCTCAAAGACTCCTTTCCCAACTATTCACTCTCAGACAGACAGAATGATTGCCTGATTTTGTCGTATATCTCTGCTTCTTTGTCTGAGTGTGAGCAGGTTTTCAAATACAGTGTGTGTGTGTGTGTGTGTGTGTGTGTGTGTGTGTGTGTGTGTGTGTAAGTGTGTGAATAAGACTATTGTAGTTCTTAAAAGCTGCTGCAGGCTAACGTTGGCTGAATTAAAGGTGCTATTAAATGTAGAATAGTCAGAGCTGATGCAGTGTGACAAAGACAGCGATTTCATAAAAACATTGACCTTATGTATGCCCCATTATCTCTCAGTCTACTCCTCTCTCAGTGACACACACACACACACACACACACACACACACACACACACACAAACTCACATATGCAAGGCTAGCATTTTTATGGCAAAGCTCCATTTAGATTTGTCATTACAAGAGATTGGACTGAGTTCAACCACTCTGTGTAGGCGAAGTTGAGAAGGGTCTAATTGTGAGGTGAATGGTGTTAATGTTTGTTTATGAAATGCCCTTTACTACACGTGTATGCACACACATGCACACACACACACACACAATTACCTATTCGGTAGACTTCTAATTAGCAAATTCCATAATGACATGATATTATTACTGGAATTATTCTCTCTTTCACTCTCACATGTGGCCACTTTCCAACAGGTGAACACGTTTAAATGTCAGCCTGATGATGTTTCAGATGTATCAGCATACTCTGTGTGTGTGTGTGTGTGTGTGTGTGTGTGTGTTTGTATGTGTGTGTGTGAGAGCATGTATTTGTTTATGCACCATGGCCATGCTGAAACCTTGCTCCTTGGGGAGTTATTACAGAAGAGGTTTTCTGGCCGTTTTCTCTCATTAGTGTGAATATGGAGAGAAATGGCGGAAACCTCGGTTAGCATGAGCACACACACGCAGACACACATGCACGCATACAAAACACACACAAAGGCTGCATGTAAGGCAGAAGTCCAGACATGTGCGCAGTGCTTAGGCTGATGCCATGACTAGTCTAGATGTACATGGTGCACTTCTTTTGCCACAAGTCTATTTCAGCTTTTGCTTCTCTGTATACATACACGCTATGTGTTTGTGTGTGTTTCTCCCCGTTGATACAGCATCTGGTCCGAACCTCCCTCAGTCCTTCAATTCAAACTGCAGGTTGTTTGTTTGGGTTCGCCCTTACAAACACACCATTACGCTTGCCCTCTGCACTGAGGACTATTCCTGGCGCTGGCCTTAGTTTAGCTCAGGCCTGCTGCCTGGCTCACTGGAGGTCCCTGCAGGCAAACCTCAGTCCTACCAGAACCCAGGAAGATCCGAACCACAGCGCACCGCCCAACCACCACAGTGAAACTCTACCCTGCTTCAACCGGGCTCGCCTCACAGCAACTTAAATGTCAGCTGGAAGGTTTTAGTGTATGAGTCCTACAGCGCGTCTTTTCTTGATAGTTGCCCTGTCATGATGCAACAAGTCCACCTTTTCTGCAAACAAACAGGTACGGGCAAGAAAAAAAACGTCCTGAGCTTTTGCGACTCGCACTCAGCCAATGAAAAAAGGATTTGGGAGTGAGAGATAAAAAGAGAATAAAAGAAAGAGAAAGTGAGAGGCGGCAGAGAGAGAAAGAAAACAACAAAGGTGGTTAGGACAAAAGCAGTATTGTATCACTGAAATGACTTGTGAGTTGAAAGCCTTAAAAGTCCTCCCCAGAGCCAGGTCATAAAGCCCAGAGACGGGTTTGGCAGCTGAGGCCAGAGCCAGACAGGCCTGGCAGTCGAGCCCAGAGAGCTTCCAGTAACAGGAGATGTAAAAATCAATTTGCCGTGAAAAAGGTAAACAATCGGAAATGACAAATATGCAGGTTCTTTCCATCGCTTTTTTCATGTCTTGCTATTTTCACTGTTATTAAAGAAGACAAATGCAGGGGCGAGGAGAATGACTAGTCAGTAGTCATGCGGTGAGGGATCCCAGTAACGTTCAAAGGGGGAGGGAGGGAGGGGGTGGCGGTGAGAGAGAGGGGATTTTTTTTCTTTCTTTTTCACTACCTGAAACAGTCAAGCTGGACTTTTACAATCACAATTTGAAACATATACACTCCATATTAGTACGGATATTGTGTGCACACGCACATGCACACATGACGACAAGTCAGCCATCCTGATTCAAGAGGTGGAGGCCAATACATCCATGTGGATGGAGAAACGATTGAGGGACTGGGGGATGAGAGAAAGAGAGATTGAGGAGAGAAGGGGGGAGAGTCCTCAGGGGCTTGTTTGGTGGTTAGGGGCCCTCGGGGGCCCCAGCGGAGACCTCCATTAGTGGAACGATCCAAGCCTAGGGGAGCCGGTGCAGTGGCGGGCCTTCGAAGCAGGGGCCAGTCTGTTTAGCAGCAGTTTGTCTGCATTGCTCATAACATTGATCCAGTGTTGAGCTGCAGCCGTAGGAAAGCTCTTTGCCGCTGAATAGTCAGAGCAGCAGCGTATTGATAAGGCAGAGTGGACCAGTGGAGAGCCCTGCACCCTGTTGGTCATTTGGTGAAGCCAGATAGATCTTGTTCAATACACACACCCCACGGTTGCCTTATGGCATGTTAAATCTGTCCGTGTATGTGCCTCCGTGTGTGTACACCCGTAACGATTTGTGTCTTACAGAATCTAATCCTCTTTGCTTTCTCCTCTCGTCCTGCTTAGATGAACAGATCTGCTGTGACTGGCTGGGAAAAAAAGAATGAAAGGGGGAAAAAGAAAAAGCGAGAAAACAAACATGTTTCCCAGGCCCCAATTAGCCCACTTTTATTGCCCTAAGATATGCTCTCCCACCTTCCTCGTTCCTCCCCCTTCACTCTCTGAAGTCTGCTTACACAAAATGCTTCACATCATTGAGAGTACTTAAAACATCATCAACAAAAAAGGTGGCCAGGGGACACATACAGGAGAGGGAGGCAGGGATGAAGAAAGTACCACTTTTGCCCATCAATGTATTTTCTTAAATCTGTGTTCTTTTATTAACACACAGTCAGTTAAATAAGTGTGTGTGTATGTGTGTGTGTGTGTTGAAGCAACAAGAGTTTTCCAACCTTGTACCCGTGTATGTCATCTGCATCGTAGGATATGTGTGTGTGTTTTGCGGTTGTTGTGTTTGTACAACATCAGTCGTTGAACGCTCACAAACAAAACAGTTTGAACCCTCTGTGCCGAAGCCATCAATTCTTAAAGAGATAATGACATGCTAACATACTCGCAGCAGCAGCTCTGTTTACAGATGAAGACAAACCACAAACAAGACACAGACATGCAGAGCGCTTTAGCTTTCCTTCCCTATACACTTTTTTCTCACTATTTTTCCCCCTCTCTTGCTATGACTTTGTGCATTTGCCAAAACTTAGCGAGAATAACAGGTGGGGAACATCTTGATGGTGTATGTGTGTGTGTGTGTGTGTGCAACGTGTGTCTGCCTGATAGACGCACACATACGCAGTAATGAGTCAGGCGCTAAAATGTGGCTGCAGACCAGATTCCCTAATAAGAGAAGAATGTTGTCCATGGCATCCAGAGTTTTCCACTGGAATCACACATTCATCCAGCCTGTTTCCTGCCCCGGGGTCTTCCTCTCGGCGTGAACAGACGAGGAGAGGGAACCCTCTGTCTCCCTCTCCCTCTCCCCACTCTTCCCATTGTCCCCGTCCCCTCCCTCACCACATCCTTTTTCTCATCCTTTTCATCACTTTTCCTTTCCCCTCTATCATTTAGGGTCAGTTAATGTGGCCGATCGGAGCTCTGTCTTCTCTTTCTCTGTCGGATTGTGCTAGTCTGGTTCTGGAGTGACACAAGCACATGACTCACAAAGTGAGTCAGACCAATTCAGGCTTATTGCTGAGGAAATGGTGGTGGATTAGGAGGAGAGGTGTCTTTCTCGGACTGGTACAGGAAAACACACGCGCACGCACACACACACACACACACACATTATGCACACATATAGCTGAGTAAGAAAAAAAATATCTGTGGTTCACTGAATCTCCAAATTAATGTAACTCTTAGTCTAGCTGTGGAGCAACTTTAAACAAACCAAGACAGAAGTTTAAAAATTCACATTCAAATACTTTAACCTTGAAATCTCCCCTTGCCAAGGCACTAGCTCCCTCTTTTTTTCATCTGTTAAATGTTTGAGTGTTTGATAGTTTGAGGTCTATAGCAGAACCCGCCCGGGAATTAATGTCATTCATATGCCCTGCGGAAATTACTTTTGAAATGCATATAATCTAAAACATGCAAATGAGGCTGACTTTGTGCACCCTGTTTAATATGAATTATCATTTTCTGAATACCTATTATTACTGCGTACATTTCTCCAATTATATTGTTCTTTTTTTGTCACTTTTGCATACGGACGCACATGTGCACATCAGGAACACCAGAAACGCGCACATGCACATGCTCATGCTCGGTCACGGGCATGTGCGTGCAGGCGCACACATACACTTTCGCACACACACACACACACACACACACACACAGCAGAATGTCTTTGTGATGGGTGTATTTTAATGAGGAGTAATAAGGATGGTAATGACCCAGTCCACTTCTCTTTCTCTCTCACTCTCGGTCTTTGTTACTCTCTCCCTCTCTCCATCTATTTCTCTGCCTCTCTCACCCACTGCCTGGCACACAGCTGTTAGTTTACATGAAGCCAATGAGAAGAGTAAGAGGCATCTCATTTAAAGAAAAAAAAAAGAAACAAAGAAAAAAAAAAAACTAAATGTAGTTGCCTTTTGCAGATTCTGCACAAATTTACTAGTCAAAAAGTCCTTAAACAGCAAATGAAAATAACAAGGCAGGAAATACAAGTGTTGCTCATCCAATTTTCATTAGCAAACTGAAATATTGATGCGTTTTAAAAGTGAACAGTGCATGTTTAGTTTGTCTCTTCCTTTTCTGTACTGGTGATAGAGCACTGTTATTAATGTCCTTGTCCAAGAGGCAGACTTTTTTTTTTTTTTTTTTGCTCTTTTCTCCTAAATTGAATTGAAGGCATCTCTTTTTCAAACGAATTACTCTATTAATTTATTTATACTGTGCCATAAATTATTCTATTAATATTAGCATGTTCCAAATTAGTATGACTTCTCTCAATGTTCCTTCTACTTCTATTAATTAGCATGCTTGTCACTATAACAAAGATTTTTCTTTCTCTGATAAATTATAAAGGAGACATTTTTTAATACAATGAGAACCGCCTGAGAAATTATTAATATTTTAGTTGTGGCCTGTAAGACAAAAGTAAGGAGAAAAGAGCAAAAAGAACAGAAAACTAACAATTACATGGAATACATTATAGACTGTCACTGGTGTGCAACAGTGTTGATTTTTATTTTTGCTTTTTTGAAAGAAAAAAACTGTTTGAGTGTGCGTGTATGTGTGCACATCCGTATTGAATGCTCAGGGATATCATCTTGTTTTAGCACTTTTGGATAGGATGTGAATTAATTACCTCTGTAACAGCTTGGACCAAGTTCAAAAGTACTAAAATTCAATTAATTTGAAAAGTGGACATGCTATCATTTTCTCCGCATGTCTCCTTTAAAGTCTGGCCTGTTTTTACTGTGGACTTATTCAATTATATTTGATTAAACTCGCTCTGATCCAATCTATTAATTAACTAGGAAATGCAAAGTGCCCGACTTGAAAGCCGATGTATAAAATTATATCATGTCCACTTTGATATTTATTTATTTATATTTTTTACACCACTATTTTTTAAATCCATTGTAACCCTTTATTATTTTAAGTCGCTGTTGCCCATTCTCAGGTAATATTAAATCTATTCACTTCATCTTCCTTGTAATGCAAATTCTGATCATAAATTATGCCTCACCTAAAGGCAAGTACAACAAATTTACATCTTTGGGAAATATACTTCCTCTTTCTATTTCTTCCACAATTTAATCTTTTCACGCAATAAAATATAAATTGTCCCATGTAATTAAAGTTAAGAAGTTGGCCCTTTATTTGGTGAAGGTGGAGGATATCAGTGTCAGGAAGGGAGCACTTTCTTGTTAGAATAACAAGTTTCTCCAAATATAAATTAAAGGCTAGTCCACTCATATAATAGTTAATAGGACTACCATTATACCATATATATATATATATATATATATATATATATATATATATATATATATATAAGATTACCATTTGTGTATTCTTGACAGGTCACATGCACCTGCAGGGACACACACATTTGATCTATCAGGCTTGAGAACACTGCAATTGTGTGTTTGCATTTATTAATTCTTGTCACCCATGTCAACCTGTTTTTTCGTACTTGGCAGACTGTGGGCCAGACAGATCAGAGTCACCACACACCCTCAGTACCTCACATCTGTTGCACAAATACAAAAATTAAATCTCAATATACTTATGTCTCAGTTTACTCATCTCTTTCAACTTCATGTCATTTGTCCATTTCCCCACTGACACCTTTTCATCTCCCTCTCAAAATTTCTCTTCTTCCTCTCCCTCTGTGTCTCCCTCTCTGTCCCCCCCCCCAACCCCCCTCCCTCCCCTCACAGTGAAGGTCATTCTAATAAAGAGCTCTCGTAGGACAGAGCTGCTAATTGCTCCGCGGCGCTCTAGCTGGTTTCAGATCCAAATAAAGGCACGTTGCCTTTTTCCAAGCTCCTCTCCCTCTTGCCCTCCATTCCTCCACCTCCCCGCTTCACCTCTGTTCCACCATGTTAAATACAATCTGAGTATTAGCCGTGTGGACTGTCATAGCCTGACCTCAGCCTCCATTACCTCTCAGGACAGAGGGGAGAGATGAAGGGGAAAGCGGGGATTTTTCATCCTCATGATCACAGGATGATTTCCAACTGGCACACGTGAACGCGCGCACGCACACGCGCGAGCTTTACCTCTTTAGGAATGTACAACCCGTGATTTTAGGCTCAGATAAATGAGGTGTGCATGAAGTCCGCTCCTTTTACAAATATTTGTGTGTGTGGTGCATGTGTGTATGTGTGCGTATCTTTGTGTCTGACTCCAGTATTTCGAACAGACAGCAGTCTGCAGGCTGGTAAATCACTTACTGCACTCTAAAGGAAGGGTCGAGGTGAAGGCAGGAGTGTATGTTTGCCCCGGTCATACACACATACGGAGCGATCTCATCGGTGCGGAATGTGCTGTGTGTTTACCTATGGCTCCAGAACCCACCTGACCGAGGGAGGCTAATCTTTATGGGCTCTGTAAACAGGGACTTTGTCTTCAGAGAACTGCAGGCGGGCAAAAAGACACACAACTCACACACGCACGCGTACACATGCAAGAGAGTTGGGGGCATATATGGCAGGTTACATACTGTACAGCCGATACACAGAAAAGTACACATGCACGTGCAGAGGCTACACGCACACATATTCACTTAAATGCTCAGACAAACTGAACGCCATATGGCAGATAGTCCTACAGAAGTATAGAAGAACTCCCTGTGTTTATATAGCAGGGGATTTTCTTATCATCTGCTCTCGAGCCCCTCTCTTGTTCTCTTCACTCCCCGACAACAGCACTGGCTTCTTCATTAGCCAGCTGCAACGCACACTGGAGGTCAGACTATAGGCCAGCGCTGCTAGCTTCTCTCTCTGGGTTGATGATGCTCTTTGAAGCCAACCAGTCAGCCAGTCAGTCAGTCAGCCAGCCAGCCAGCCAGCCAGCCAGCCAGCCGTTAGTAGATATTGGCCCACATCTGACTGACTATCTGTCTGTGGGATAATGGAGTTCACCTGTTAGCACTGGAGCAGGGCCAGGGCAGCCGCAGACATCTAGCATTAGCCCTTTGCTGTTAGCCAACCTGTTAGCGCTGGCAGGCAGCCAGAGTAGCCTGGAGCAGTGCTGTTAGCTGCTACGTATCTTTAGCTCTGTGCTGAAGAGTAGGCTACCTGGCTGCGCTGGTTCTGGTCTCCTGCTGCAGATCTGGCTGTAGCATGTAGCCACGGCCAGCTGCTGAGGAAACAACCAAACTTGGACAGGGAAGTGATGGAAAAAGAATTTGTGCAGTATGTTTGTGTGTGAGTGTGTATGTGTGTGTGTGTGCTTGTGCGAGAATGTGTGTGTATTATTGCTTTCCTCTGACCTCATTCTCTTTTATTGAAGCTAATACACGTCAGCTCAGAAATGCCACGCAGATATCCCTCCTATCCCTCTTCCTCTCCTTCTCCCCTATGTCATTCTTTTAGAGGCAGGAAAGTAGAGAAGATTGGCAGCTAGTAGAAAGCAAATTTATAGACATACTGAGTCAGACTTGTGAGCCATACTGTATGGGTATTTTTTGTGCTTTAAGCACAGTTTGTTTTTATATTTTTATGTTTAACAAGACCCAAAAAGATCCAGACTGCATGCAGGAACTGATTACATAATCATTTTTGTCACTTCACTGACAAAATGTTGATATCTTTAGTCTTCAGAGGAAGTGAGTAAAATGTATGTATCAATAAGCATACATTTGAAACGACTGAATAAGCAGCAGTATGAAACGACTGAATTACAGTGACACAGCAGTGCATATTTGCTTTAAAATGTACAAACTTTCTGACTGTAATTCATTTAATGATGCAGTTCTAAGAATCAACAGGACTTGACACGCACATTTTAGCCCCATTAGTTAAATAGTTAAATATCTGCTTTCATGGAAAGATAAAGAGAAAGGTACTTTAGTAGCAGGAT
Source organism: Thunnus maccoyii (assembly GCF_910596095.1). Classification (NCBI taxonomy): domain Eukaryota; kingdom Metazoa; phylum Chordata; class Actinopteri; order Scombriformes; family Scombridae; genus Thunnus; species Thunnus maccoyii. Next base: position 13,990,826 of record NC_056535.1, on the reverse strand, counting down.
ATATAAGAGGTTCAGGGCTGTGGTGGAAACTCTGCCATGAAACTATGATTATACAAGCGCACCTTGTCTCTCCAATAGTTTCAGTAGCCTATCATTATTGAAACATTAATAATACAACCCATGTTTATTTCTGTTTTACTTATTTCATGTTTTCAATGCTACTAAGTTGAAAAAGCCATGTAGAATTTTTTTTTTTGTTTGAGTCTTATTGTTTCTGGTTGCAACTTTCACATGTGAACCCAACAAGTGATTAATGGAGACATAAGAGCCCAGACCTGATTGTTGGGTTTGTTCTGGGGTTTGGGGTTAAAGCAGATTCCCTCGGGGCCAGTGTCATGGTTTATTTAGTCGAGGAGTCTTTGCCAGCAAGCAGGGTGAGAGTGTGAGAATAAGGGTGTGTAAGTGTTTACTAAATTAGGATCTGTCTTTGAATGTCAGTGTTCACATCCCTGTCAAAGCATTGAAATAAAGAGCTAAGGCTTCAGGTTTTAAAGTGACAAATCCTGAATATGCTCCACTGACAGTAAATAGGACATTTTGCGGACACAATGACAGCGAACGACAGCAAAAGTGATTTATCTCATATGTGCTCTTTAGTATGTAACTGTCAATTATAATGAAATAAAGCCCCTTTGGGTGTAACAACTAAACCAAAAATTTTATGAATCCACACAGCCACACATGTCAACAGAGGCTCCTCCAAATTCTGTTCCCTGATTACAAAACAGGTTAGAGCTCGGATTCCTCAGATTTCTGTCTCTGGAAGAGTGTGTCTCTTGCTCACAAATATTGATTGAACTATCAAAGATCATAGAAATAACCTATGTGGATTCTATTTCAGGGTGAGAAACTTTAATGTTTTCCAGGGTTGAACCTGCCACTAGTTACCAGGCATAACCAGAGGGAGAAAGACAGCATGCAGAGAGTAGGAGAAAGACAGATAATTCAAGAGTCAGATGAAAGTAGATAGATGATGGAGTGTAGATACTGGTACAGACATTTTTTCCCCCTTACCTCCTCCCTCCTCCCCCTACTTTCCCTCCCACCCTTATTCCCTCAGTTCTTTGCCTAATAAGCAGCGTTCCTGCGAGCTGATGCAAGGCGGAGGAAACAGAACAGGCGTTCTGGGACTGCTGGAAATATTCCCACATGAGGCATAACATGATAAAGACTTATTATCTCACTAAGCTGCTGTAAACACAGATGCACACATAAATACACACTGTACACAACTCTCTCTCCCTCTCTCTCTCTCTCTTTTTCTCTCTCTCTCGCAAACACACACACACACACACACACTCACAAAAAGTGAACCTGGTCCGGCATTACAGTTCTGATGAGCAATGACCAGGAGGAATCTGACAGAGCCAATCCCTCCAACAAAGCCTGAGAGTCAGCCGTGGTGAGCCAGCTCACTGGGCATTTAGCTCGGCTTGTTTGAACTCCACACACCCAGAGCAGTGGGAAGGAAAAGAAGGAGAGCCGATTATTATTAGTGCAATATTTTCGGGAACATCTGAACAGGCTGCGTGTCGAAACAGGACTCATCCCAGCTCCTCTCTACTCATCAATCACACACACACATAAACACATGCACCTAGCGTTCGCTGTGAGCTAATCCATTACAGTACAAAGGTAGGTGTCAGCCTCTTAGACAAACACACACACATACACTGGAGTCATCAGAAACATGTTGAGTCCCATTTTTCCTTCTTCTCTTCTCCATCCCAATTAAAAGGCAAAGGAGGCCTTTTATTTCCTTCTCCTCCAAACACATTCTTTATCTCTCTGATCTGCGCTCCTCCCTCCCTCGCTCAGTCCCCTCGGGGTAGTGGGAATGTCTCTCCCCACACACTCTCAGGTCAGGGGTTCAGCTGGAGGGGGTCTAAGCATGTAGAGGGATCGCGAGAGAGGGAGAAAAAGAGACACAGAAAGAGTGAGTAGCGGGTTGAGGCAGGCCTTTGCACGGGCAGCTCCTCTTCGCTGCCAGAAACACTTAAACTTAAAGCAGTGTGTGTGTGTGTGTATCATAGTGTGTGTATCATAGCCCTAATCAGAGACTTCAGGGTAGATTTATGCCCCTGCCTTTTTTCCGACCTCCATTACACCAGCTTATATACACCCATTACAGGATATGACAGAGTACACACCCTTTAGACGAGCATACCACACCGCCTGTATGTGTGTGTGTGTGAAAGAGAGGGCATGCGCTCACGCCTTTACACACTCCCCACACTTTCCCATTAGGTCCTTGTCCACCTGCGAGCTCTATCTCCCTGTCTGTCTATATCTCTCTTCCCCTCATTGCTAATAAGGTCAATGAGGAAGAGTAAGAAGCAGATGGGTGTACAGTACATTACAGCACAGCGCAGTATAGTGCGGGCTAGATAGCAGGCCGGTGATTCATGCTTAGTGAGACGTGTGATGATGTGAGGAGTTTCTACTGCAGCGCAAAGTCAGTGGACTGTGCGGTGGGATCTGTTGATCACTCAGCACTATGCCTTGCTTCATAATATTGCCTCAGGGAGCAGTTTGACCTAGCAGGGGTCTGGACGAAGGCGGGAGGAGCGGAAGAATGAAGGGAGAGAGTGTTGGGAAGAGGAGTGAGGTTGGAGATTAAGTGACTAGCTTTAAATGTCACAATAACGGTCTACTTCTCAGTCTTAACTTCACAGGCGGATGGGTGCCAGGAGGGAGACAAGGGAGAGTCAATGAGGAGGAAAAATACTGCAGTGTGATTTGTGGTTTTTCAAATGGCGAGGCTTGTTAGAGAGAAGTTTTCAACTGGTGAAATCTGTCCGTGAGCAACCTGTACTTTTAAACGTTCGATTCATCCAAATAAAAAAAATGAAAAAATATATACATGCTGTTCTGGAGCTTTTGATCATAACGTAAGATCTTCCTCAGCAGATGGAGTTGTGGATGTTGAAATTTCTACGTTTTCTGACAAATCGAAGGTTTATTCTCGACCCTGGAAACAGCAGTAACAGCAGCGACAATGTTACCACACAGTACTGCATTTTTGTCAACCGCTGTTCGCAAGGTCAAAAATGAACTATGAGTGAATTCTATGAATCTAGAAAAATTACATTTACTCTGTCATTAAGCGATACAGATGTGCCCAGGCTTTGAGCAATTCAACAGCAATCATTTTTGAGAAATTTTCAGTGAATTCCCAGAAAAAAGATTTCAGAGTAAACAGCACACAGCAACAGAGTGCTGTTTTTGTGGGGGGGGAAAAAATGCTGTAAAATGTTTTAAATGTTTTAAATTCAGTGCAGTGAATGGCTCAAATGAAATTAAGTTCTTCTCCGTTGTAGCAGGCATCTCAAAAACCATAACTATCTGCATTGCTAGATACCAAAAGAGTTAAGTGAGAAAATATAGTTTTTGTACACTCGCTAACTCATCCACCTGCACACACTTGTATCCCACGTGCACACAAACATGCTGAGGTCCCTGTCCCTCAGCAAGCATTTGGTACCATTAACAGAGCCACCAGTGCTCTCTCACACACTCACATGCTGTCAGAGTCTCAGAGAAAAAAAATATGCACACACACACACACACAGGTTCACCTGCTCTTGCCTCGGAGGAAAAGAAAAGTTAGATTCTCTCATGAAATGGCTTTTATTGTTTCCCCAGAAGGCATGGGTTGTGCGCCTCTGAAAAACTCACGCATTCACACACACACACACACACACAGTTGCACACAGACGAGGTAGAATGCCTCGATGGCGTTTTGTGTACCGACTCCGGGTTGCTGAAATAAAAGCAAAAGAACTTTCCCTCTAAAACTATGCGCTTGTGTGTGTTAATTTCTAAAACTGGATGAGGCAGCAAGACGAGATTGAGCTTGTCATTAGGAGTTCACAGCCTGCGTGCTTGTATGAAGGTTTGTTTTGTTTTGTATTAGCTGCCTAGTTGTGTGTGCTCTGCGCACGTACGTGTGTGTCTCTGTGTCTCCTCTCTCCCACGCTCCAGCTCCTAACGATGGCAAATGTGCCTGTGTGTTTGCGAGGCGTTGTTTCTCAAAAACAACAACACATCCAGGAACGGCGCGTTTTGTCTGGTTTTGTGGAAGGAACACGCTCTAATTAGAGAGGCCCTATGAAGGTGCATCAAACAGATCTCTCTCAAAGACCAACCTGCTCATGTCTCACACACAGCGCGCACATGCCACCTCTGATTATTGGAGAAATGTGTGTGTTATTTAACTATATAGCCGAGTATTAACAGCCTTGTCAGTTTAAATTTGCTGCACGTCTGATCCTAATCCACGCGTACGCACATTTACATGCAGACAAAAAGTGTCTGCTTCAGGTGTTGTTTTGTGGCCGCTTGGGCATGTTTGTGTGTGGGTGGCTCATGACCAAAAGCCCTTTTCAGAAAGTACATGTGCACACAAACACACACACACACGCACATAAACACACACAATTCACTTCTCTATCTCAGCGTGTGCTTGCTTTAGTTTCGTGCCTTGTTTGTTCACTCAGATGGGAGCAGGCTTTCTGCTCAAACTACCCAGGTCACTTTTGTTCAACTTGTGTGTTGTCTTGTCCCATCCACCCCCCTCCCGCTTCTCTGCTCTCAGGTGCCAGTGATGATGGTGGAATCAGCCTCTGAGACCATTCGAACGACGCCGTCCAGCCAGAACGGAGTCAGCAGCCTAAGCAGCCAATCAGATGGAGGGGGAGGTAGAGAGGGCGGGTCTAACGGAGACACAAATGGAGAGATCAGTCCAGTCGACTTGCTGCACCTGCAACAGCAACAGGTGTGTGTGTATGTGTGTGTGCGGCAAATACGTGCATGCGTTGGGGCGTTTGTGTGTTTCTGCGTGCATGTTATGAATGCACTTGACATTATGTTTACATATGTACCTGTAGGTACATGCTTGTGAGACTTGTTTTGCAACACCTCCCACTTGTGCAACTCATAAGCATATGTACAGTACATTGTCTAGAACAGCGTGTACACACCAAGCCGTTACATAATGTACAGATGTGACAACACGTAGTCAGCCAGACTCTGGTAATTGTCAGCCTTGCATGTGCAAAAGGTGAAAAGCTCTGACAGGTTGGCTCGTTGTTGCTTTAATTATCCACCGTTTATAATGTGCCAACTAATGACACTAGGATAAAGTTCACCAGAATTATTCATACACGTGAGGTTCCCACTGATATGTTATTACATTGTACTGGCTGAGAAAAATGAGACATACCTGACTTTTAAGCTCTGCCTAGGTGAGAGAAGGCATTTTGTCCTGCTGCGGGGGGTCAGACATTCGCATTCTCGCTATGACGTGCAAACACACTCTCGATGCAGGACTCAGATGTACAAGGAGTCTCTGTGTGTGTGTGTCATAGTTCTGTGTCTTTCTGTTTTATTATTTAACTGATCCATGAAGCAGTGTTTGTGTGTGTTTGACACGTCAGCGTGTAGTGTCTGCAGTTGTGCTATTTATCTTGCCTCCTGTGCGTCAGTCCCCCCTCCACACACAATCCCATCCCTCCACACACACACACACACAGGCACACACACACACACACTGGCCACTGCGTCAAATGGAATTTCCAAACTTCCCGGAACTTCTTGGATGAAATTCTACATTTTATTTTTCATTCCCCCAAAAATCCACATAGCTCTTTTCTGATTGCTCTCTGAAGGACCTCAGCCTTCGCACATAATACACGCACACACACACACACACACACAGACACACACAGACATTCATACAGTGCAGAGCATTTTAAAATGTGTTTTTGTCCAGAGGTCTCTACATTAGTCATTTGCCCATAACCACACAAGAATGTCCGCTGAGTGTTGTCATCTAATGATGGAAACTCACTGATTCATGATTTTCGGTCACTGATGTGGCATTTGCTGCAGTTGACGAAGAGATTAAGAGAGATGAAATACTTATTTTTTTTATTTTCCCTTTCTGATGTACTGGCTGTTTGGAGGGGGGGGGGGGGGGGACTCCATCCGCTCATCACAGAGGGTCAGTGTGAGTTCTGGGCTCTCCGACACCAGCTGAGTTTCTAGTTGAGGAAACCCAGGGGGAAAAAATCAGGGTTTCCTCCCTGCTGCTAAAATTATTCCCCCTAATTATAATGATGGAGCCGTAGGTGAATGAAGAACACTCAAGGCCCTTTACTCCTGTCCTGCTCTCCCTCCCTCCTTCCCCTGACTGCATCCTCACCCTGCTTCCTCAGCAACCTTCAGCCGAGGACACACACACACACACACACACACACACACACACAGCTATGCACAAATGCACACACATAAACACCAAACCTGTAGCTCACACAAAGCAGGTCTTTATTCTCTCGGACGGGTCTCTGCTCTCTATGTTTTTGCACCTGTGTGTGTGTATATATGTGTGTGTGTGTGTGCGCACGCTGGTATTTCCTCTCTTGAGCGGGTTACCAACCACAAACATACCTCCCTCTCTCTTTCCATCTTTTTCTCTTCCTCTCTCTCACTGTACTTCTTTTTCCTTCTATCCGCTGTGGACCATGAAAGACAAGCACAACCTTTCCTCCAGATCCCAACCCCACCTCGCAAAAAATGTTACATCCACATATGTACTGTAGCAGTAAATTCACAGTAATTTATTGTAGTAATTCTCTATTTAGAGCTTACTGTTAAACTCAATTTGCACAGATTGAAAATATCAACGTTGCCATGAGGCAGAGGTGTGTCCTTCCTGTTCTACGGATATTTTTCTGCGACTCTGGAACTATTCAGCTTTTTCAAGTTCAACTGTTTTATTGTACATTTAAGCAGTGACACACATGTAATTTTTGCTGTATGTGTTAACATTTTTGCACCATGTTCTTTTTTAAAAATATTTGCGTTTTGGTTATTTTACGGATATATTTCCTCTGCAGTTTCACATATATCATGGTGTATTGTAGATGACTCTCTATATAGTGTATAAGAATCATGATATAATCTCATTCCCACAACTAGCACACAAAGACACATGCAGGAATAGAGGCAGGTGAATTTATGAGTGTAATCTTCAGAAACCTGAAATTTGTCGCATCAAGTTTGTCCAACTTTGAATGACTACGATTATATTTTCTCCTTTCTGAAATATAAATGTTGGAAGGAGGGTAGTTACTTATGTTTGTGTGTGTGTGCGTGTCCCTGCCAGCTCTCTCTCAGTATTACCAGCTTTTGGTTTCCCTCGTACACCTCTCCTCTCCCCCTCTCACACTCCCTCACCCCCTGGATAAGATGGGAGTTCTGTGCCAGTGAGCACTGTTGAGTGGCTGCTCTGATATCACAACCAGCTGATTTTTTTTTTTTTTTTTTTTTGGTCTCACTCTTGCTCATTTCTTCTCAATTTATACCCCTCAAAAGTCCAAAAATCTATCTACTTTTATTTTAAATTTAGGACCTTGATAATATGTTACATTTGTAGGTTTGTAGATTTTTTTTTACTTTTAAATTAATACAGAACAAGTTTTGTAGTAAAATATGCTAAACATATTACTCAGCTTTATTTTTTATTTTTTTGTTTTAAATTAGTTTTGACTTACACGTCAGGCAAAATTTACTGTAAAATTGCAGTGACGGTCCTAAATCTCTTGAAACCTGTAGATACATTTATCTGTCTGTTTGGTGAGGTATTGCTTTGTGGCCACAAAGCCATATACTCATAAAATCAATATTGTCTGGTACAGACAGCCCTTATACTGACACTGGTTCCCTGACAACATTGTAAAAGGACCTGCTCTCATGCTTTAACCTGAAAGTCCTGGATATACCTCCTCCTCCTCTTGTTCCTTTCTCCTCCACGCTTGAGTCTCTCACCTGAAGGTGTAGTGTAGACTAGTGTTGGTGCTTAAACACCATGCCAGTGCGCACTGGAGCAGAAAAGACACACAGACAAACTCACACACACACACACACACACACACACACAGAACTCCTGACAGAGCGGTGTTGTCAGAACACAAAGCCGTCTTTTCCTTGGGCCCCTTGGGAACCTGAGAGAAATCACAGCCATCTCCAGCCGTCAAACCCCTCCTCTGGCCTCCCTCTGTCTTCTGTCTCAGTGTCTCCATCTTTCTCTGCTTCTTTTCCTCTTTTCCTGCCTCTGTCCTTGTCTATCTCTTTATTTTTTTATGATAGATAGATAGATTGATAGATTGATAGATTGATATATTGATTGATCACAGGTAGATGGTGTAGCTATGATGGTCAGCTGCCAAATGGGGAAGTGGGTGAGATAAGAGGAGGGATTGAAGAGATGGGACATACAGCCAGAGGGAATGAAGGTAAAAGGAGGGGCAAAGAGGGAGTGGGGGGCATTGGTGGGCCGGAGAGCAGGAATAGAGGGATGAGGGAGGGGTGTAACGCTGAGACGTGTCAGAAAAGGGCGCCTGGGCCTCCCTGTGGAATGTGGCCTGTCTGCCTCCCCAGAAAGAACAGAGCAGGAGAGAGGGAAGAGAGAGGGAAGAAAGGGAAGAGGGGGCGAAGACCAGTTCTGCCCCATCATTGAGGGGAGTAGAGGAGGGGAGGTAGGGAGGGAAAACAAAGAACGGAGTTATAGGACGAGAGGAGGGAGAGGTGGAAAAGTGAGAGTGCAGTGGAGAGTGTATGGCACTTTGTTGAGGTGCCGGGCACGGGTGTAGACATGAAATGATGCATAGCAGAGGAGAAATGTAAGCAGGATAAATCCTAACAAACCTCAAAGTGTTGTGAGTGTGTGTGTCTGGGTGGAGGGTGCTCTGACGAGAACCAGGTGTCTTCAATTCTTTCCTTTTCTTTACGTCTCTCACCCCCCCCCCCCCCCCCCCCCCCATCCCCTTTTTTTTTTTTTTTTTTTTTTTTTTTGCAGATGTGAGTCCGCACTTTGAACGCCGTCACTCCCCCTCTCCGCTATTCTCACCCTTTTCTGTCTCCTCCTTTTCCCTCGCCATCAATTAATCGCTCCTGGTGTTCCAACAGCTACAGTAGTAGCGGGCTGGTGATGACGGGAAGAGAGAGGGGGGAAAGTAGGAGGGAGAGGAAGGAGAGAGGGATGGTGACAAAAAGGTGCCGTTTCCTCTTACGAGTGCCACTCATCGGTCGGCTAAACGAGCCAGCGAGGGTTTTTCCCTATTTCTCACTGTCTTTTTCTCTCTCTTGCCCTCAGCTTGCTCTTACGCGCAAATAGAAAGTGAGAGGCAGATTGTAGTGGTGGTCTCCCTTCCCCAAGGGTTTTAAAGGAACATTGGTTGAGAAAAAGGCAGCTTTAGAAATTGGTTTGGAGCTTCGATCCCAACTCCCATTTGTCATGTTCTATTTTTTCCTTAGGCCTTTCCTTTTTTTTGCTCTCTTGCTTGCACACACACACACACACAAATATACCAACAATCTTTGTTTTTTTTTTCTCTCTCTCTCTCTCTCTCTCTTTCTCTCTCTCTCTCACATACACACAGGCGCTTACACACATGCACAGGGCTGATGTGAGTTAATGAAGGGTGTAATTAAGGAGCCAAAGTGATGACTGGAGATCAGGGGGAACCGATACAGATCTCAGATATACACAAACACTGATGAAAGATAGCTGTTTTGTGTGTATGTGCGAGAGCTCGCATTTGGGTTTGATGCCGGGAATGCTTTTGCGGACAGATGTATGAGACTGATGTGTGTGTGCGTGTGTTAACAGATGATGAGAGACCCAGGATGATTCAGATAACGTATGGCTTCCTGTTAGATTGGCTAGACTCAGTAATTATGGTCTGTATGGATGGAAGTGGGGAGGTTTTGTGACATATGTGATTCTATGGCTTCAGCTGCTTTGCCTTGTTAAATTATGGGAGGTGAATGCTGGTCACTGGGACAGTTATGTCCTGTTTGACCTCCAGCTCTCCGCTAGAGTTCACCTTCAGGTCAGGAGTGCAGAGGAGGTGGAGGTGAAGAGGTGGCTAGTGAGGAGCAGGAGGAGACGAAGAAAAAAAGACATTTTCAGACACATTTTCTTTAATTACACTATGTGCATCTACATGACAGGTTGTACCCCATGTGTGTCTTCCTTTCTATGTGTCTGTCTAGATGTGTAACCTGTTTGTGTGTGTGTGTGTGTGTGTCCGTCTGTCGTGTGTGCGGGCCAGTAAATCAGTCCCAGGCCTCTCTCTGAGTGCTGTCACCTCCTAAAAGCTTTCCCTCGGTCTGGGCCAGGCCTTCCTCTTTATGTCTGAGGTCAGTGTAGTTCACAGGTCACCAGAGGTCATGCTGAGACAGAGGAGGGGCCAGTTGGGTTGCCTAGCATCACAGAACACCCACCGCTGTTGCCGTGGCGATACAAAGAGACCTATAGAACACCAACTTCCTCTAGGAGTCCAAGGAAACTATAAAAGAAGGAAGGGTCACTACGTCATAATACCAACGCTCTAATGCTGTGCTTGGTGCCAGACTCTGATGCCTGTTCTATTGAAGCCTATGGGAGACGCATGGAAACAACATATTTACGTCGTATGACCTTTGATGAAGAAATGCCTCTACTAAATGAAAGAATACACTTCATGTTTCAAAATGTGCGCATTTGTTTGTTTGCTGTTTGTCTCCAAATAGCATCCAGAGATGACTAAAGGCATACTGAACAGGGCTCATGGCGAGTCAAATTAAAATGCTCACCATAGCAAATAACAAATAGTTGCGAGTTAAGTGTCCCTTGAAAACATTGATGTTTAGGATAAACAAATCTGTATTCTTCATTCCTTCTCTCTTCCTTTTATTTCAATCAGAGGCTGCTTTAGGATGATTGACAGGGCTAATAATAGCTAATGTTATGGGAATATCACGTATTCAAATGAAATGTTTACAAACCTCCTCTGGTTATTAATTGTGCATTGTTAGGCTATAGACAAACACTTAGCTATAAAACAACAAAGATAAACATTTCATTGCTATCAGGAACTTTAAGAAAAACTTTAAACAATGAACTTGTTTATCAGAAAATAATGCATCGTAATTATGAATGAAGTAATCTCTGCCATGATAAAATCAACACCTGGGCTGTAATCCCATTAATCTGGTGCCTTGCTGTCAACCCGGTCATGATATAAACTGTAGATTACGTTACATAACGCTGGCTAACAGGCTCAGAGGTCATTTAGTTAGGGTGTTATCACAGTTTAGCTAATTTATTAACGTTAATCTGTTACTAATTTCAATCACACATGCATAAGAAGCTCCAGTCTGTTATAAATCTAGCATAACATTAACGTAACTTGCATGCAAATAAATGATTGAATAGACATACAAATCAAATGAAATGTACCTTAAAAGCACATGAAACATTAGCTAAATAACAACACACCAACACACTGGTGTCTCCATCACCCAGATTGATAACCTGTGAAGCTGAGAGGGGAGAGATGAAGGAGTGGTCTGGCCATCACGCACCACTACGCTAACTGCGCAGAGAGCTTTCAAATGTGGCACCAATGTGTGTTCGCGTGCTACACAGTGACGTAATGACAATTCCTTCTTTTATAGTTTCCTTGTAGGAGTCTTAAAAGCACCAGCAGATCTATTTATCTGTCTCCTGACTTTTACGTCCCTTTTTGTTGCCATGTCAATCTCTTTATATATGAATCTTCTGATTGATGAATGCTATTACATGCTGAATATTCAGATTTTAGACATCCGTCCTTTCTCTAAACTGTTTTTACAGTCATTGGTTGTGGAGGATTTGAGACATGTACACACTTTATCACATACAGTTTTCCAGTTGCGTGTTCCAGCCATGTAAACACACACACACACACACACACACAATGTGACAAACACACCTGCACATAGGTACAAATCACATGGTCAGTAATGTGTTTCACATGACTCCCCTTCCTCATTTCTTTCACACATCGAGATCTAATTCTGAGATGCTGAGATGTTGTATTTATGAGCGTCCATAAATTTTGTTTTACTGCTTTTTCCAGCCAGGCCATTGAGTGTTGGAGAATCCACTGAGTGAGAGTTGGAGAAGAGAATTTAGTTTTCACTATCGATGTCCATTCAATTCCTCTTCTTTGACCTCCACGAACACTTTCATTCTCTAATTACAGCACAGTGTTCTTGGCTCACAAAGTTTCTGAAACCATAGTTAATAGACATGTCATAGTTTACACATTGACTTGACCAAACTGTAAAATATATTTAATAATACAGTTTATTGTCTGCGGTGATTCACAGAATCATACTACAAGACTACAAGCCTCATGGATAAATATTAGACGGATAGTAGACATGGTCCACCAGGCCAGATCAGCCAGCGTGGACACAGTCACGGTTGGTCGACCGAACCAGCCAAGAGGCTCAGAAACAAGAATAGACAGATACCAACAGAAGAAGAAGTGTGTGTGTGTGTGTGTTTGTCCTATCTCTGTTGTGGAGACTGAGTTATATACACATCCCCGGGCACCTAAAGGGGTTAGGTTGGGTTTGGTTGCCATGGGAGTGTTTGGAAGCACTTACACTTGGTAGGCCTGGCTGTGCTGTCAGGTAAATAACACACACGTACATACACACACACTCACACATGTGCAGGGACAGACACGGGAGAAGTTTCTGTTTTCTGAGGGTGAAAAAGTTGATTGTTGACTCTGACTCTTTAGAGGGTATTGCCATGGTGACTGAGGCCTTTTTAAGAGGTCATAGGTCAGTGGGCAAAGCTGCATGACCTCATTACTAGTACTGGTTAGTGACACTGTGTGTGTATGAGTGTGTGTGCGGGTGGGTGGCTGCTTTTTCCTGTTGGTCACTGTCTATTGCTTTCTATACCAAAAAGCAGAAGTTTTACTTGACGTGTGCTTAGATGCACTGTTTCAGACTTCATTAGAGGCAAGGCACTCAAACAAGAGAGCATTAGTTAACGCTAGTTAACCCCCCCCCCCAACACACACACACACACACACACACACAAGTCACACAAGGTCCTCGTTTCTGGGTCTTAGTCTCCTCTCTTTTCTTAAAGTCCGTACTCCTTCATTCCCCTACTCCGGACTCACAGAAAGAGATGGACACCAAGAGGGGAACAAGAGAACGTGAAGAATAAAGACAAAATGTGCAACGCTTACAAGACTGCTAGGCAAGTAGTTACCCTGGAAACAGTTGAGAGCCCGGGATGCACACAATGAACTCACGCATATACACATCACGCACACAATAGCTGCACAGGCCTAAAGTGTTGCTAATTAGCTAGTCTGTGCTGGTTCTTTGTGTGAGCAATTTTAAAGGAGAGATTAGAGTCAACAGGGAGAAGGAGAGGAATGTAGCTCTTCTCTCTCTCGTTCTCTCTCTTTTGCTTTCTTCTCGAGCTCTGGGACGGTGCATGACGGCCTTTTTTCCCCTGACAGACAGAACGCATTTGTCGTTGAGTCAATTAAGTTTTCCATAAGAACTCATAAGAACATATGAAAAAGATATTTGAGTGAAACTTAATTTGAGATAAGATAAGGTAGCGGTTTGAATTATTGAATCAATATTTTTGTAATAACAATGTATCAAATGACAATTTGTAATGCGAGAGGCATCACTCATAGTGATGAACCAGAGAATTGTGTATGCTTTTGTTTGTTCTACAGATAAACTTTTAACTTGTAAATAAAACCTGCCTGATTGCTTTTGTTGCTTGTACAAAATAAGACTTTGTTAAAAAAAAAAAAAAAGTAGCAGAAATAAATTAATTTATTATTTATGAATTAATTTGATTTGAAAAATGTGCCCATTCACATATGGTTGGGTTGACCCTCTTACTAAATCACATAGTCCAGTACACTCACACGCACGCAAGCACACACTTCTCCATTTCCCTTTTTTTGGAACACACCCTACCCCTGCTTCTCATTTGGGGAAGTTAAAGATTTTGTGCTTGTTTAGAAGTAAAACTTCTTGTACAGCAGCCAGCCTGGTTTGAGTCTGCCCACTTCCGGTGTTTGTGTGTGCCTGGTTTTTGTGTGTGTGTGTGTGTGTGTGTTTGTGTGGTATGGGTGGGTGTGAGGGTGTGTCCATCGCCATCTCCACAGCCACAACCAGGTGTAAAAACCCTCTGAACCAAAAACATGAAAGACTTTTATTTCCATCGAAGCAGGCAGGCGGGCTAATACTTTTACAGGCCACTGACTAGGAACGTGTTTTTCTGTTTAACCAATAGGCGTCTGTGTGTGTACATTTGTCTTCATGTGTGTATGTGCCTGTGTATGTATGCGCATGGCAGACAGTCTCTGTTTGTGTATGTATGTGTTTTCCCTCTGTCTCCTAAGCTGAGTCTTGGCAGTGTCTTGCATGTGTTATTAGTTTGATATATATATATATATATTTTTTGGTTATTAATAATAACAGTTAAACGGTTTCCATATGTGAGGCCTGGTTGCCAGGCTAGTGCTATCCTCATCATGGGCTGGCCTTGCACAGACTCCCCTCTTAGGAGTTTCTCTTGTTGGGCAGGAGAAGCAGCTTAAACTCTGGAGGTCACCCAACTAAGACCTAACACCTAAGTGGCCTTGTCTTCCCAGGAGCATGACCAAACTACTTAACTGTTCTAACTTATACAAGATGAGGGCTAAATATTACAAGGTACACTGTCTGTGTATGTGTGTATGTGTGTGTGTGTGTGTGTGTGTGTGTGTGTGTGTGTGTGTTTTCCGCTGTGGGCTGGGTCTGTCTGGAGTGAGACCTTCCTCTCTTGCCAAACGAGCTGTATTGAAAACCACAGGGAAACTGCATATGTGTATATAATGTATGACGTGTATTTGTGTGTGTGTGTGTGTGTGTGTGTGTGTGTGTGTAAGGAAATGCTGTAGAGCTATTTGCCATCAATTAGCTGCCTGGACTGAGATGAGGCCTACAGTACAGAGGGGGCTGCTTTTATATTTTCAGGAAGGGAGTTCCTCTCACTTTCTGTCCCTGCTCACCTCATCATTATCCTTAATTGTCTATCTCTCGATGCCCTTTTCCCTTCACTTAACAGAGAAAAGCTGACAACATCTCCTTAGAAAGATTTTTCCTGTGTGTGTCCAAGACGTGTGTGTATGATGATGAATTGTGTCATGATATAAAGCAGTCCTGGGTATTCAGTCAGCTCCTTTTTATGACCGTACGTATACCCCTGTGAATCAATAGAAACATTAGATGAGTGTAGGGACGTAGTTGAAGGGGAGAGGTTTTCTCGTTTCACAAAACAGTTTTGAACTGAAGAGAACCATCTGGAAAACGGCAGGGTCCCCAGAGTTTAGAACAGGTCCCTTTTGTGAAAAATAGGATGTGAAAAAAAATCTAAAATCGGCCAGGGTTTTCAAACATTACGGCATATTTTGAAGTTCTTTTGGAGTTTGTGAGTTTTTATTGCGTTGGCTCTTGAACGCGGTCTTTCCTCTCTTTAATGGTCAGTCTGGGCCCAGAGAAGCTTGCTTCAGCCGTTTTAAAACCTCAGCTCTCGAACGGTGCCTTTATATTGCGGAAACATTACATTAAATAGCTGAACGGGATCGCGGCTGGCTGGTGTTTCTGAAGGTGTCCCAGATAGTTCCAGCTCGGCGGCGGGAGGCCTAAACACATTGAGGTACTCAGTGCCATTTATATTGGTGGACAACTGGTTTGAAGTCCACGTTGCTATGAGCGAAAACAAATGGCAGGAAAGCTGGTGAGGGAGGCCGGAAAGACCTGATTAATACCAGAAAAAGAGAAGGCATACGTGAGGAAGAGTAAGAGGAAAGGGGCGAAGTCTTGGCAGAGCATAGTTTATTTGTAACCCACCGTGAAATTGAGCGGCTTTAGCAGGCTTTGGTTCAGACTGCCCCTTACCCTTATATGTTTACCCCCTGGAAACCCCTGATCTGCCCTAAACATATACCACTACCCATTTCCTTACCTCTCTGCTCCATAGCAACATTTAAAACATAGTATCTAACTTTAAAGAGGTTACACTGCGCAGTGAAATTAACAACTTTATGACAAATTAGTTCTTACATTGTTGTAATTACCTCAAACAAATTTGGCCACAATTGGCCCAATGAGTTTTTCAGTTTCTCACAACGGTACTGTAAATACTATTTTTTCTGTACTTACTTTAAAACATTTGCTTCCTGCAACAAAGAAGCTACCTGCTGAGCAGAATTCCTCATTTTCCACGCTGTACTTACTTTTTTACATAATCCAGCAAATTTCCTATTAAATTTAATGTCTGGTGGAAAATATGAGCATCAGTGAAATCAGCTGCTATAATGTTTGGTTGGAATAAAAACTTCCAGACTTGGGCCACAGTTAATAAGTACAACAATATGAGACTGCCAATCTTCTCAGGAATTTACAGTAACTATAGAAAACAGTATATGGTCATTATCTTCATTGCTAAAATGATACTTTCAACAAATCTTTTCTAACCATCCCTTACATATTTTTGTACTAATCCTAAATGCAGCTTTCCTTTTAGCTACCTATCTCAGTCACACAGCTGCCGTGACGGTAGTGGCTCTTTTGTCTGACAGTCAAGGGAAGGCAAGGGTCCCTTCATAAGGCCAACAGCTGCATTTACAAAGCTTGGTTTCCATTGGTAGGCCTGGACAGTCTATTTTAGGCCTCCGTCTAACCCATATCTGCTCTCAGAATTTACTGTGGCAAATAAGGGTATGGGTAACAGATTTCTGGAGAGGAGAGGGGAGGGGGGCAGGGCAAAAGAAAGACCAAATACTTGGAAAAATGCCAGGCAAACTTTTGTGAGCTATACATTATATGGAAAGGCGGAGTGAGAGCAAGAGACAGATCGGGTGATGTAGACGGAGAGAAAGAAAGTAGGAGTGATCTGGGAAAGCAATCTGGTTTTTGTGGTGAATGACAGTGATGTATTTGATATGTGAGATTCCACCACTGCTGTAACCAAGCCTTCACTCACATATGCCCCGCAGTCACATAGCAATCCCGCTAACTGTCACCTCTTCAGTGATATGACTTTGTGTACAGTGTGTGTGGGTGTAAATACCGGGCCAGCCTCTGAAGGCATGTGAACAGGTATTGTAGCTTCACCTTCCTTTTAACAAATTTACATGCTTTGTAAATTGTGTTACATCTGTTCCGTCTCGTTTCATCTCCTTTCTGATCATGATTCCCTTTGAGTATCCAAAGAAAGAGACGGAATCAAAGATAAGAGAGATTTAGAGCAAGAAAAACTAGTAGAGAGTAGCAAAGACCAAGCTAGAGGGAGGGAGTAAATTAAAGTAAGAGCGGGAGTTTATTGGAGTTTGGGGGTGTTTTTGGTGCCAAAGTGAAGAGGCGCAGTGCACACGGATACAAGGGATCACCGGGGTGACCCAGGAGGACGGCAGCATCGAGGCAGCTTTAGCTTGGCTTTCAGCTTCAATGACAGCGCTCCAGAAAGGAGATAGAGAGAAATAAGTATGAAAAAAAAAAAGAAGATCCACTACTCCTTTCTGAACCCAGTCTCTCCCACTGATCCAAAATCAGAGAGCGTGCAGGCCTGTAGAGAAGCAGCTGGGTGTGACGGGCTCTTTTCTACGTCTTCACCCTGTATATATCCACCAGGGATAGAGGAATGGAGGAGAGGTGCATTAGAAGCGTCTCTTTCCAGGGGTGCTGAGCTAGTAAGGCGGACAGGGGATACTTGTTTGGCGTTTGGCGCTGGAGAGATCTGTTGCGTCCAACACTGCTGAAACATCTGAATCACTCGCTTAGTCTAGGCTAGTTTAGCTCTGTCGTGGACAGACTCACCCTCACTTGTGCTCCTTTCTTCTTTTTTTTTTTTTTTTTTTGTACTCTCTTCTTCTTGGTCTAAGAGCGAAGAAATCTGATACCACCTGCCTCCCCCTTGCCCTTCCTCCCTCTTCCCCCCAAGGACAGCCCACTGTCTGCCCCGGGGGCTGTTTATCTAGGGGGGGTGGGGGGATGAGGAGGAGAGGGTAGAAGGGGGACGGGTTTGTTTCGTTTCGGCCGTCAACAATGGACCTCAGTCAGTGCTGACGGATTACTCCAACATATGGTACCCACCTGTCTCTCTCTCTCTCTCCCTCTCTCTCTCTCTCTGTCACTCTCTCTCCCTCTCTCTCTCTCTCTCTCTCTCTCTCTCTCTGTCTCCCCCCTTCTCCTCCTCCTCCTCCCTCCCTATGTCTCTCTGTTTAGATTACTTTGCTTATTCCTGCGTTCTCTCTCCCTGTCTCACCCAAACACACTGGGTGGATTAGAGGCCAGATTCATCACACACACAGACTTATTTGCTTTAGCAACCTGAGCCAGGCACGCACACACACACACACACACACACACACACACACACACACACCTACGTCTATCTAAGAAGGCCTGGCCTTGCTACATGTTAGTTGTCACGTTTTTTGTTCTTATCTGAGATTCAACTTGACGTCTCAGCCACGATAGGTGGAGTTGCACACACTTTCACACGCAGAAAAGGACACAAATGCATTTCCACATTGCAAGATTATTATACACACTCAGCTAAATGAAATTTTCCTCCTTCTCTCCTAATGGATCCTCAAACTGCCCCTCCTTTAAAAGAAACAAAGTTGTCAGCCATTTTTCGGAATCCTGTTAAGGAGAGAGACTAGCCTTTGCTGTATGTGTGTGTCTATTTGAGTGTGTGACCCTGCTGAATTAAAAAATGCACTGTTATTAAAGGCTGTGTCAGAGGCGATGATTTACAGAGGGGAGCGATGACAAGTCAGAAGAACTCACACACTGAACTGACACACACACACACACACACACACACACACTCTCACACTGTGCTCTCAGGCCTCCAAGCTGAGCAGTGACCTCCTCACCCCTCCTTCCCCTTCCTCCTCCTCCCTCCCTCCCTCTCTCACTCTAATAAAACCTGTCTGACACCACCGATGTGTGTGTGTGTGTGTGTGTGTGTGTGTGTGTGTGTGTGTGTGTGTGCTCCGCGGCAGCACAAAGACTCTGTTGTTATGCCTCCCTCTTAGGCCTCCCTCATATTTTCTTTAAAGGTGCAGTGCACCCCCAAGAATGCCACAGGGGGAGCAGGGAGTTGGGGTTGGGGGAGTCTAGGAGGAGCTGGTGTGTGTGTGTGTGGGTGAGCGTGTGTGTGGGTGGGTGGAGGTGGGGGCGTGCTTTACAATGCTACAGCTCACCCAGGTCACAGAGAGAAAAAGGCAAGGAGTGAGTGTGAAGAGGAGAAATGAAAGAGAAGGGTCAAAGAAGAGGAGTGCTTCTTGAAACAGTAGATATGAGAGTTTGGCTCTTGTTGCTCATGACTTTTATGTGTGCGCTTGTGTGTGTGTGTTTGTGTGTGTGTGTGTGTGTGTGTGTGTGTATGTGTGTACCAACCTGTGACAACAAACGTATGCATTTTGGGCAATGAGCTAACATCACTCCCAATAACCTGTACAAAATGTTAATGGCATTACTAGTAGAACACAGTTATAAAACTAAATAATAGATCATTTGCTTTTAAATATTTACATTTACATTCATTTACAATGAATTTTAAGATTTACAAGGAATGATACACAATAGCTTATCCTGATAAAAAATAATGGAGGACATGCTAAGGATGAAGAAATTTGCCTAGTTGAGTTCATTATCTTCTATAGTGGAATGCCTCAGAGTGTATTATTGCTCTTATACCATGGTTTCTTACCACAAGTCTGTGTTTAAATAGTCATCCACTTTTTAAGGTTTGTTTTTAGTCACTTAACCTTAATTTACAGTATGGCTAGTTTCACTTCTGAGTAGCATACTGTGAAATAGGAGCACTGTTTCTATGGTTACCTGCAGTTTAGTAAGACTTAAGCTTTGCTCTAAAATCTAAAATTGGTATTAGTGGCACTACTTTCTGTCAATAATTCTACAATGCATTACTTTCCATTTTATAGATGAAAAACTGTAGTTGTGCAGCCTTTCAGTGATGACGTTAAGTGTCCCAACTCACTGTTTATATAGGGAGTAATGAATGAGTGAAAGAGGGAATGATTTTGGATGCAACCATTGGGAATAGAGGAAAAGTAGAAAAGTGATTTAACTGTTGAGTTGGACCATGTTTGAGCCGCTGGGCAATAATTCCATATCAACACATATTAACTTGCCGTGGAATCGTGTAAGGATGATGTGATTATATCATGTTATAGTTGTACAAAATTCTATAGTTCAAATTGACTCCAAGAAAATTGTAAGCAAAGACTAACACAATTACTTATTGAGGGTTTTGTTTTACACAAGAGTGCAAGAGTGAAGAGTTTTGTCTCATGAAAAACATATATAAGTTACAATATGTTATAAGTAATAAATATATTTCAATACAGAAAAAAAAGATTTCCCAGCTCTAAGACTCCTGTTGGCCAATTAGAAACTGTTGTTTTCTTTGATCATGGTATCAAACTTTAAAATGTCACCTTTACAATAATTAATTTCCACAGGTTTCCCTCTTAACTGGCGCGTGTTAATAAACCAGTATCTAAATCCACAATACAAACTTTGTTTAAATAAATAGAAAATCACATGTTTTTTCATAGTTCTTGTCTCATACACACACACACACATGTCTATGAATACAGGCATAGGAGAGGAGACAGGCATCACCTCTGCTTGGTTGTAGCGTTTATGAAAGCCATAAATGGCTCTTTAATATAGTGGTAATCAGGGTGGTAATTTGGGTGGAATTGTCCCTTATTGTTGCCAGACATGCCTCCCTTACTCCTGCCAACACACACGCATACACACGAACACAGACGAACCCACACACTCACGCTTAGGCAGACAGGGTGTTCAAGGAGTAATTCACACCACATGCCAACAAACTGGGCGGTTGTGTTTTTTTTTGTTGGTGTTTCTATGTGTGTGTGTATATGTCTGTGCCGGCTTTAATGCTGAGGTCAAACCAGTAAATGGGAGGGGGTTCCCAAGATTTTTGTTAAAAGTGTTAAAATTCATGTGTGTGTGTGTGTGTGTGTATATAGGCACGTCCAGAGCCACGTCCATGTGTGTGTGTGTGTGTGTGTGTGTGTTTTAATTGTGGTCTCAGCAAAAGTAGCAAGTGTGCTCAATACAGATGGTTTTCATCACTCTGGCTGCACAGAGAACTTCTCTCTCCCGTTCTGTCTCCCTCTAATCTCCCTCTCTGTTTTTGTAATTAAACATTACTTAATGTACCCGAGCTTCTAATTTGACAATTCATTAAATATGTGACAATATGCAGTAACTGTGTGCTGCACTGTTTCGCAGCGTTACGGGTTTTTTTTGTAGTTGTGAAATGATGCAGATATCTGGTTCTGCATGGTTGAGTAAGAGCTTCCATGGTAAAGAAAATCCCTCATTCTGGCCGTTAATTTGTGGTGTCCACACACACGCACACACACACACACACACTACAGACACACACCCACACACACACCCACACACACACACACACACACGGACTTTCATAAATCAATATTTACTGAGGAACCTTTCCCCTTTGAGTCAGAGGAAGCAAATGTGCATCCTGCTGTCTCCCCTCTCTAACCCTCTGTCATGAGGTTGTGCTTGTGTGTGTGAGTGTGAGTGTGCGCTTACAGTAAGTTCAAGGCGGCTCTTGTGTTTTGAGATGGGTGTTTTCTTGTTTTGTTTTCAGCGCAGTTCAGACATTCCGACAAAAATGCCCGTGCCTCAGGGACTGATTTGTCTTGATGATAGCGAGCTTTAACACAGCAACAAACAACGCAGTAAAGAAAAGTTGGAAATGTAATGACAGAAAGAAAGACATTTACACTATTTTTAATGTAATTATGGGAGAAATGGAAGGTGGCAAAAGGAGAGACAGCGGGAGGGATGGCTTTAGATAGCGGTGCCGGAAGGATGAATCAGTAAGACTCAAGTGCAGAGTGAAGGGAGGAGATGGATGGAAGGAGATGGTGTTACTGGTTTGAATGGAGAGCTCTGGAGGGCAGAAAGAGGAGAAACGGGAAGACGTGGGTGGTGGTTAGTCACAGCTCTTCAGGGCACATCAGGGCAAATAGCTCCTTACATCACTCTGGCACATATAAACACAGTGCAACCAACACAAATGAAGATATGCTGACACACTTCTGCCTCAGAGGATGTGGAAAACCCACTTTGCACCTTCCTTGGAAAAGAGCAAGATAGAGAGAGGGGAGGAGTAAAGGGGGTGTGGTAGAGAGAGTGAAGCAGCAGGGAGGGCAGAGAAACAAAGAATGGAAAGAAGAGATGGTCCGAATTTTGGAGTTAAGGCAGGTTTTGAATGAGTCGGGATGAATTCAGTCACGTAGGCGCACACACACACACACACCTAAGATACACACACTCAAGCACGCTGTACATGTGCCAGGTGGACGTCTCAGGTTGAGGAAATCAGACCTGACAGCTTGGCAAAGTGAGAGGGCACTGAGAGTGGCCAGTATGAAAAAGTGTTTTTGCGTTTCTTTTTTCTAAATTGAAAAAGAAAAAAGTTTGATCGTATGGGTGTACGTTGTCGTGAAATTGAAAATACACTTGACTTAGGTGGTTTTAAGACTCTAATGTTGAAAATATTCCCCCGTACGAGTCCTGTTTACGTGTCTGTATGTGCGCACGATGAACATCTGATCATCTCTATTTCTCTCTCGTAGGCGCTCCAGGCAGCCAGACAGTTCCTCCTCCAGCAGGCCTCTGGACTCAACTCCCCTGGCAGCAATGAGGTCAAACAGAGCCCTGTGCAGGTCAGAGCACGCACACACACACACACACAGACACACACACACACACACACACACAAACAGATGCACAACCCAAGTGTTGCTTTGTCAGAATCTGTATATTATTAAGCCCCTGGCTGCTGCAGCTTTGCCTTCACCAACCTGCCACGTCAACTACGCAGTGTGATATAGGCGCATACTTTTCTCTCTCTTTCTGTCTGTGTGTGTGTGTCTCTCTCTCTTTCTCTCTCTCTCTCTCTCTTTTTCTGTGAAAGCATGTGTGTGTGATTGTTAGTGTGTGTGTGAATGAGGTCTTTGTAGTGATTGGGTAGCAAGCTGCTTTCAGAGTTGAATTCCACAGTAAGCAGAGAGAGTGGGGTTAGCTGGAGTGCAGGATCCCCAGTGAAAGACACTTGAGGAGGACACACACACACTGACAGCACACATACATTATTACTCTCAGTGTGTGTTGATAAATATCACATATGGCATCATGTTTGGCAGTTTATTACTATAATGTGATATGCAGAGCGCATGCAGAAGTGTGATTTGTAGTTGCGTCTCATATCAATAAAGAGGGGCCATGGGTCCACTAGAGCAGCAAGCAGTCTGGCTATTGCACTGCTCTTCCCATTAACATGCCACATGATAAACTGACAGCCAGCCCATCAAAGTATGGGAAACGGTGAAAGGAAAAGAGAGAGAGACGTGTGTGAGTCAGAGGGAAGGATAAGCTCAAATTTATTTGAAACACTATAAGGTGTTTGTGGGAAAAATGAAAAACTTATCGTTTGTTAAATAAATCTTATTCAAAGGTGAAAATACTGTTCTGGATATAGAGATAAAAGGCAACTTTTTGCAATTTTGTGATATGCCTCAATATTTAAAATGCATATTTAAACTGCTAACAATAAAACATCAAATTCATCCATGGAAGCATTTGCATTTGTTATCATAAATATTTGGTGTTGCGTGTGTTTCTCCAGGAAAACCGCTTTGGTGCGCAGAAACTGCCTTTTATGTTTCCAACAACAGCAAGAGGGGTTTGTTTGCAATAAACAAATGGATAGCTGGGTATTTAGCATGAACAGCAGTGGCCTCCTTGACAGAGTAGAGAAAAAGAAAAAAAAATCATATTAAACTCAAACGTCATCAATGGAAACTCCAAAGAAAAAGATTTTGCAGTGTTGGCCATGCAGTTTAATTGCCAAGTGACCTCTGGGAAGTGTAAAAATGCCACAGTGTTAATGACTGCTTATTACAGAAGATGTCAAAAATGAAATAAAATGTAAAAACTGTGGATCTTGAGGATTACACTTTAATCAAAACCTGAATTGGAATCAGAATCGCTTTATTTACTTTGGATAGAAACTGGCAGTTGGAGAAATTACATGGTGACTTCTAAGGGGTACGAGAATAATAGAACAAATACTGTTTTTATCATAATACATAATACATCTGTACTGTAAAATAATGTAAAGATTAAAATTGTATTTATACTGTAAATCAACACTAAGTGGTGGATTGATATTCATACATGTGCCGCAGTCGTTCAGCCATTCACGCAAAACCTTAGACCTGCAGAAGTGTCTTTTCTGTCTCTGGTTTTAAATCTGCACTGGTGGTCAATTCAAATGTTTCAACTCAGACTTCCCTATTCTGTTCTTGTGAACAAGTATTTCTATAAGTAATGGAAATCTTAAGACATACTGATGTTTAAACAACTGTTCACTTCCTGATACATTTTTGAAAGAGCATAAGAGAGAGTAGGGAAGTAAACATGTAGAGGGAAGTGAAATTGAAAGTTGCAATATAATGTAAATCTTTTGTTTAGCGGTGAAGTGTAAGGAACAACAGTTGAGTTGCTATGAATGTTTACGAGGGATCAACCTGTGACAGCAGTCTTGCATGAACAGGGTCAAACGCAGGTCATTTGCATGTTCAGTTGACCCGCCTCATACGTTCATCTCTAACGAGTATTAACCTCTACTGATTTCCCTTTTTTTTCTCTTTCTCTCTCAAAGGTACACACACACACAAACACACACACACCCCACTCTACCCCTCCTCTACTCCCTCCATCTCTGTCTTGTTTGTCTTGTTTGTTGGTGCCTGGCCTAGCTAGCCTCTCTGTCCTCTCCAGGGCATCCACGCTACATCTCTGTTGTCTGAGCTGTCAGTTCACATGGCCCCACACACCCTTCCAACATACACACTTGGATTTACTTGTGTGTATGCGTGTGTGTTTGTGTGTCTGCCTTTGTTTCTGACTCTGCAGGCACAAACACCAAAGCACAAAGTGTAGGTCAACTGTTGTTTGTGTATGTGTGTTTACAGCAGCAGTACTGAAGTTGTTTACTAGACCTCACAACAAACCTGGCTACTAAGGGGTAGAAATCTCTTAATTACTGTAATTTCCTGCCTTATGAACATTTTAAAATGATGTAATTAAAGCCGTCATCTGTCGGAGGGAGTGAGGCCAGACATTTCATCTGGTCATTTCTTAAGGTGGCGGTAAGCGACTGTACAGTGACACAGTGGCTCACATCAGGCACAAAATGGCCGTCCTCAGGTTGGTTCCTGCTGGGCTGCTCTCACACATGCAAATGAGCCTCAGCCAATAATGAGATCTTTAAGAGCTCGATAATTAGATTTTTCCCTTCTCTCTGAGGGAGAACGACAGAGGCAGACAGGGAGAGCGGGAAGACTTCTTTTCGTGTCTTGACTTCTCTGGAGAAGCCTTGGTCTGTGCTGACAAGCCCCCCTCATGCCCCCCTCCCCCACCCCCCCACCTCCACCCCTTCCCCATCATATTTCTCTTCTTTTCTTTATTTATAATAGAGGGGAGGATCTGAGCTGAGAGCAAAAGAAACTCTGAGATTATATCTGCTTTTTGATTGGTTGCTCAAAGATAGTCTCTGTGTTTGGCTGGCTGTGTGAGATGGTATCAATCCACTGTGTGTGCATGTGTCTGTGTGTGTATACGTGTCACGCTGTCATGTGTCACATTCAGGAGAAACCCGACAATAGCGCAAGTCTCTAGACAGGCAATTGCAAGAAAAAATTGATTGTCTGCAACCAAATTGTAGCTACAGTTGCTGAAAAGCACAATAATCAGAATAGTTTCAAGTGATTATTTAGGAGTTTGATGATTCAAGATCATAGAGATGTTTTGATTTGACATTAGAAACAAATGTATTATTTTACACCAATATCAATAATACTTAATCATGTTTGCAGATAATGACACTCTAAGTGTCTGAAAATTGGGGGGAAAAAGCCATGTTGAATCAGTATCTTACATAAATTGTTATGCTTATGGTCTCGTTCTGTCACATACTTTAGTAGTAATGAGTCTAATGCATAAAGTAGGTTTTTTTTATAATATTGGTCAGCCATATCTTGCCTTTTGCACAAAGTGGCATTGTCATCCAAACTTCTGATTGACTCAGTTGACTCAAGACATGGAATATTACAAAATTAGATTAATTGGGGATTGGTAGTAAAGAGGTTAGAGATGCAAAATCTTGTAAACCATGTTCTTATTTGGCAACTGTTATGGTGCCCTTAAGCAAAGCATGCAGAAACCTGTGGCTAAACCAAGCATCTCTCAGGTGTGAATTTGTTATGAAGTAGGGTATTGTGGGAAAAGAGCAAGCTCAGGCAGTCTTTCTTGAATAAATATAGGTTAAATAGGCCCTTCTTCTATAAGAGATTACACTTTAAAGATGCCCTTTAGATAATCTCACTGTGTAGGTGTGTGTTTGTGTTAGCTATTGGACATAAGTGCCACAGTCACCTTAATTGGTGGTGGCACAAGTGCGACCAAGTGAATGGGTGGGCACACAGTTGGCAGACAGAGTGGCAATTGGCGGATTACCCAGCATGATACATAGCATGCCAGGTCCATGACCTGCCACACGTTCTCTACAATGGACACACTTGGCACGCGCTCATACACTGGGTGGGCACAAGCAGACACATATACACCCACTTGGCAGACACACGCCTGGCACACTTAACACACTGCCACTTGGCATGCACACATACAGATTAACGCACGTGCTTGGCTGTGGCCCATACGTATGTAATTGAATAGCGCGGTGTCCTGTTTTCATGTATTATTTAGGAGCTCATTTAATTAGGAAAAAAATGAAAAGACTCATTAGAGATATGTTAATTAGCTCGGCTCTCTGCTCTCTGGAGAGGGCTGGCACCAGCACAGTGGGATGGAGGCTGGAGAGGGAGCCACGCAGAAAAGACGGTAGGAGGAAACTGAGTCATGTCAGTCTTTCAGAGATTTTATTTCAATGAAACCACTTTTAATCAATCCTATTTCACCCGTTTGCTATATGTTGCACAATTGTTTTCTGCCTTTCCCAGCTACATCATCTGAACCACTATAGGTTTGTGAAAAACTCCAAAACATAGAGATTCTGAGGCAGGGTTCAAAGTCTTTTAACTAATCAACAAAAGTATGTGGAAAGATGAGTGTTTAGCCCCCCAGAGTCTGCGGTACTGAAGCGGTTCCTTCTCTCGTTCTCTTTTATTTCCTTTCAAAGTGTTTTTCCCAAAGCACTCCTTTTGTCCACTCAATGAAAGTGCTTAGTTGGCAGTTTCTCTTATTTGATGTGGAGGGAATTGGGACTGTGTGTGTAGGTTAGTGTGTATGTGTGTGTGTTGGGGTGGGGGGGGTTGGAAAAGGGCTGGGGGTGCATGGGGTCCTGACAGTTTGTGAAGGGTGTATGGGAAGAGGTTGAGCAGCCAGTGGAATGGGTTTGGCTCTGGGCAGAGGGGTGGACAAACGGAGGGAAGGATGGAGAGGAGGGTTTGGGTCTGGTCACTGAAGTGTGAAACTCTTATTTTGTGATTTGAAACATGAGTGAAATCAGTAATGAAATATGGTCGATAACGGCCTCTCTCACTTCCCAATGAAGTGCCCTCAGTGTGTGTGTGTCTGCGTGTGTGTTGCTGGAAATGTGTTGTCATTTTTATTCTGAAGCACTGGGGCGTTAGATAGAGGGAGGCGGCGGACAGGGGGAGAAGAAGGGAGGAGAAGGGGGAGGAGGGGGAGGATTTTCCACTTGAACTTGCTGGTCTTTCACTGTCCTCTCTGAAGTTTCTCTCTTTTTTTTTTCATTTTGTCTGGCCCCTGTCAGGGAGAGCTGTGTGTTATGCGCGTCCACATGCGTACTGTATGTGTATGAGTGTGTGTTTATGTGTGCATGGTCAGTAGAGACCCCAACTCACGGTTCTCAGCAGCCCGTGGTCCCTCCGTGGGCTCCACTTTCCTCACTCCTCTATCATTCCATCTATTCACCCATTCTTGCATGCATGTTTCCACACAACCAGTCAACCGTCCTCCAACCTTCATCTCAGCCCCTTTGTGCTCAGCTTGGCCCTTATCTCCAATTCAGTTTGCTCCTAGAAACCTGCCAAAAGACAAACTTTTACACCTGACCGTGTTGAATAAAGCCAGATGTATCATATTTGATATGAATATGTGAAAACTACCTTATCGCTTATATTATACGCCTGCCAGCTTTGAGCAACTTCGCAAACAATGTAATAAAGTCACCAGAAGCAATATTATTTATAGGATTAAATACACTTAAGCCTTAATCCAAATAAAAAAAACAACTGTGTATTAGTTATTTTATCAGATAATATTATAGGAATTTGGTTTGTGAATTTTCTCTCACACGGAAATGGCATTGCAAAAAAGGGAAAGAATAAATCCAATTCAGCTGTAATAGAAATATCATATCGTCTGTCATACACTGTCCTGTGAAAACCGTGGATCTCAAAAATATAAACCCATAAAGAAACATTTAATCCTTTAGTTTATCTGAAAAATTTGAATCACAAAATTTGGCAATACAGAATTATTGTTAGCTATATTGGCATGCAACACATACTGTAGTTGCTTGAAGGCAATAAGTGATAGACAGAGACATACACACAAAGTTTCAATGAACTTCTTCTTTCACATGCACCTATTTTTGGTGCATACCAACACATATTGTTCATAGATATAGACATTACTCATATTACTCAGGAAAAAGTCACCTCCCTGACTAAAACTTCAGGGAATGGGGGGGAATTTGACGTCTGAGGCGGTAAGATGCTCAGAATATCCCTAGCCCCACCTGGCTTCGCTCATCAGTTCCCCCTAGAGTAATGTGGCCCCTGGCCCTGCGGCAGATTAGCTGGAGGAGGGGTACTCACCACACACAATGGAGCCCTTTTACCTCCAGTGGAGGCCTGGCCCTGAGCTCCAAACAACGCTCTCAGCACAGTAGGCACTCCTTCAATTTCTCTTTTTCACTCAAATGCTTTTCTCCTTCATTCCTCTGTCTCTTGCTGTTGCCCTCTTGCTCTCTCCCCGCCACCACCACCCCCACCTCCATTATGCCCTCCTCTCATTTCTTGGCATGATGAGCATAGACAGGCTGTTTACCTGGAGGGATTGAAAGAGGGAAGGAGCGATAGTGATGATAGCTGGCGAATAAACAAATCCTGAACCAGCAAGAAGCAGGAGAGTTCACCACACACCGTTAAAGCCTTTACACACTAAGAAGCAGCACAGTGAGGATTGTATTTCAATGGGAGGCTCTCAATTACCCCCCTGCCTGCTGGCAGCTACAGCCGCAAAGGAAAGCCATGCAGTTTCTACGTTTTAACCATGCCAAACTTTTGCCACTGTCCAATTAGAGGAGAGATCAGTGGTCTGTGGCAATAGTAACACCCTTGAAGGATCTAAGTCTTTGCAATAAGCTGTAATATTCTTGATACTTTTTAATAAAGATGCCAACAAAACCATTATGGCAAGATATTATATGGAATGAACAAAAGATTCAAAGGTTCAAAGGTTTGTAAGCACATCTAGGTGTGTGTGTGCATGTGTGTAAGACAAGAAGAAAGACAGAGAGGCAGGCGTCCTGTCCAGGGTGAGGTGGTAATGCTCAGTGACAAGGATAAACAGCGCTGGGGTTTGCTCCTACCAGGAGAGGGGGGTGAGGAGGAGGAGGAAGAGGAGGAGGGGAGGAGGTCTGTGTCAGCCTCTCTCTTCCTCCTGCTTTCTCCTTGTCATTTTTTCAATTATCCCTCTCTCCCGTGTGTCCCCATAGACCCAGAGGCAGGGCCCGCATCATTTAGACTGAGAGCCTGTTTAGATTCTGATTATAGCCTCCTTTCTTCTCACCACTCACTGACATCACACACACATACACACACACACACATATACACACTTACATGTACTGGTCGCACATTTTGGAGCCAGCATGGAGTGAATAACTCAGTAGCAGTACATTTATCAGCTTGTGAAGCTCAAGGGAGTGTTGAGATTTGTTGGTTTCTCTGATTTTTTATTTTTATTTTAAATTTGCATTAAAAATTACCACCAAACAGGAGAGGACAAAACATTCTTTAGAGCATCTTTATTTATTTTAAATGTGATCATTTGGCATGTACCAGCATATATTAAAAAAGCATCTGATGTGATGGTTGAGGATGGTGTACTTTTATAATAAGAGACCTCAATTACAAGGAAGGTGAAGGTGTGAAATACAAAGTTCATTCCTAAATTAAAGATGATGCAGTCATTTAAACCAGCCTGTCTCTATAGAAACACGGTGCCGAGCTGCACCGGGCTTATTCCCTCGGCTACACGCTGGTTTAATATCAGATAGCCCTCCTTCCTCGCTTCCTGAGGTTTCATCTGAAATGGAAAGTGGGGCTTTCCTCCTCGTTAGAATGAAAAGTCATCAAGGGAGGAGAGGAGAGAGGGATGGAGCCTCATTGAGATGCAAGTTACATCCCCCCTCTTTCTCTCTCTTTACTCCTCTGGGACCCCATGCCTTTCTCCTCCTTCTCCTTCCCATCTTTCTGGCGCTCCCTCGCTCCCTCTCTTCCTTTGTTAATCAGTTAAACTCCCTCTTCAAACAACCCCTCTAATTACTCCTCCACTCTCTGTAAACGACAGGGCTGTCTCTCGCTTCTCCTCTCCTCCCTCCATCCCTTCCTCCCCCAGCTCCCTCACTCCATGGCAGGGTTTGACCTCTGTCAGCCACCGACCCCACAGCAGTGTATGTGTGTGTGTGTGTGTGTGTGCGTGTGTGCACGTATGACTGATTCTTGAATCTTAATGATTGGAGCAACATCTTAGATTTTGAAATGTTACTATTATTAGTGGTTCAACTTTCACACTTTAAAACCTACTGTACTGTATAGCATTGCATGATTGTTCACCCACATTCATGTTTGTGTTTTGCTGTTGCAACCATCGCCTCAAGCTGTAGGCCACACTTTCTCCATCCAAAAACCTGCTGGACAGGGTTCCTTTCTCTCTCTGTGAGACTCTTCACACATTTCTTTTTTTTACCCGTGATTTCCTTCCTTCTTCTCTCATTTCCTTCCATCCTTCTTTCCTTTCTTCTACTGTGTGGATGGTATCCTTCCTTCTCCCCTCTCTCTGCTCGCCCCTCCGCTCACTCCCCCAGCCTCACCTCTCTCACACTAATCTACCACGCATCTCTCTCTTTTAAATTAACATGCAACATGAAAAAAAAGGGACGACAGCGGAAAAAATTAAATGCATTTAATAAATGCCTGACTTCAAATCGCCCGGCTTTTCAGACTCTCCCTATTCACAGTCCAATGAAAGGGGAGAAATCATTCACCGGGAGAGACAAAGCCGAATGAAAATATAATTCCGCATTGTGAGGCGCTTTTGTCCTGGCCCGTCAAATCGCTAATGGCGAGGCTTTTGTTTTGTGGCGGGCGCTCTCAGGCTGGCGGTGTCGTATGGCGGTGGCAACGCATGCCCCATAATCACCACGCTTTGTGATATTAGATTATAGGGGCAATTAATGGCGTCAAACCTTAACTACTCAGCATTCAGTCTGCCACACACACGCATTCAGCCTTAAACACATGCGTGCAGGCACGTTCACGCACGCACACTTCCGTGTATATTCACATGCACACACACATACAGTACAGTATATCAGCACTTACACACACGCACGTGCATTTAGTTCTGGCGTCAGCCAACACACAGAAAGGTGCTATAACTCCAATAATTATTACAGCCGTGACTTGAAAATGTCAATGGTGGTGTGTATAAAATAGAATGTATGAGTTGTCAGGGAGGAAGAATGGGATGCACAAGAGCAATTAATTACAGCTTTTCATTTGGCAGCTTAGACTGACAAGGCCCGGCGGCGGGGGCAAGCTGGCATGACGCCAAGCGCACCCATCACCACCCCCACCTTACTCACAACCCTTTCCACCTCCCTCCCATCCCCTCTGCCTGTTCCTTTACCAAGTGCCACAACATCACCCTTCCCCTATCTCACCCCACTCTGACTGTCTTTTCTTCTTCTTCTCCTCCCTCTCCCTCAGCTAAAACACACACTCATGTGCTACAGCTCATTCATCTACATCCCCTAACGCACTCCTCTTCTACTTCCTAGCCCACATCTGCCCTGCGCTCTCAAACCTCCTCCTTTCCACCCCTTCACTGTTATGTGTGGCTGGGAGTGCGTTTAGTTAGGGAAGTCTGGATTGATAAAGACATAGACAGAGTCTGGGACCAATGACAGACACATAGAGAGGAAAAGAGACAGAAGGATGGAGGGAAGGATAGAGGGAGGGAGGGAGGGAGGGGGAGAGAGAGGCCAGGTGGGAAAGAGGGTGTTAGTATTTATGGCCGAGCTTGTTTACAAAGTCAAATCAGCTCTTTAGAGATTTAATTTACCAGTGACAGCTCGTCCCCTCTCTTGCTCTCTACCGCACAATTCCCTCTCCCATCACCCTCCCTACCTGCCATCCCCTCAGGTGGTGAGTAGATAGACTGCTCTGAAGAGAGCTACACACACGCTGGCACTTTTGCACACCCACACACACAAGCCCACACACAGACGCACGCAGTCTGACCATGGGAAAGATTGATATTTCACCACCGAGTGAATATAGATAAATGGCCAATTTTAGAGGCGGTAACTCACTATTTCTCTGTAAATCAGCCACCACTTCTTAACAGACAGGATTATTTGTGTTGAAAAAGCAGTATTGTTTATTAATGTGTGGCAGTGAAGGAAGAGCTAGTCATCCCTCAGCCTGTAAACAGAGAGAAAATATCAGCTCTCGGATTCAATCTCACTCCCCGTCTCTCTGTAAATATCTCTCAGTGCCTCAACTGCTCTGTGTCTTTATCCCTTTCATTGTTGTCTCAAATCTTAATTTAGTTAATAAATACAAAAGAACTCCGTCAGCAGACTTTGTGTGGTTTTTCATATATTGTGTCTGCTTTTATGTGCGCACATTGTGTCTCAGTTTCTGTTTTTTTGTGGTTAGTTTGTCTTCAGCTTTACAGTGTTTGTAATCAGATTAGCATATCTGCCCATCATTGTGTACAATGCATGTGCATTGAGTGCTTGCACAACACATCTGTAAGAATTACCACGTTCCTCTCTTAGTCCTCTCACTCCCTCTCTCTCTTTCTCTCTATCTCTGCCTTTGCCTGCCTACGGTCCTATCTGATGAGATAGACATCTCATCAGATAGCCACTTTGTTGTTCCTTTCTTCTTAGCTAGGCTTGACTGTGTGGAAAAAAAATCGGAGGCTGTCCTAATCATGTGTTTATGGAAGTAGATAAGATTTTATGTTTTATAGGGCGATTGCATATCTGTCCTTGTATCTCTGCCTGTTGTCACATAAATTGCCTTTTTTTTTTGACAACACCAGGAAAGTGTCAACAATACGTATGTATCAGTATCATGGTGTATCTGACTATTTATCTTTGTCTGATGTTGCCAGCTTTTCTCAGCGCTGACTGACAACAGAGAATGAAAGACAACACACCTCTCTAACTTTACCTGTCCATACCAGCATACTGCACAACCTCCATTGAGATTGTTTGTTTTGAGTTGAGCATTCAGTTGCAGGCACAGTCATGCTTAAAGGTCGCTGTGCTGGCTGGGCTTTTTCACACAAAGCTTAACCCATTGAATGAGTTGTCCTACTTTTGCAAGCTAGTATATAAGTGCTTTTTTTTTAAAAAAAAAAATAAATGTATGTGTGTCCCTGTGCTTTCTCCAGGTGCCAGTGTCCATGGCTATGATGAGTCCACAGATGATCACTCCTCAGCAGATGCAACAGATCCTGTCTCCCCCTCAGCTCCAGGCCCTACTGCAGCAACAGCAGGCTCTTATGCTACAGCAGGTGAAACACACACACATTCACACACACTCACACTCTAGTTGGACTCAGTCCCAGGCCGGCATGTTTGGATGTGTCTGTTTTAGTAGGCGCTGACACACACTGGGCATGATTGTATCTTATTCAATGCTCGGTGATCTTTGAAGATAAACACACATCCACATATCCACTTACACACAGATTGTCATTTCGAATACCTCCTCTTTAGCATTGTTGCTGGGAGAATGTGCATGCTCCCACCTGCAGGCACACACCTGCACACCTAATGATACACACACGCACACACACACACACACACACACACGCATTTGTAATCTTTTTAGCATCAGCCAGTGAATCATAGTGATTCAGGAGTGTGCGTTGATGCCCGGCAGGTGATAGAGGGGTTGCTATGTCGACATAAACCAATAAACACACCTCATCTGCAACAGATCTGTCAAATACTCAGCCACACCAACCTGCGACCTCCTACCTACACACACGAAACACACATGGAGCCTTGTAAAGGATGTGAAGTGGACTACTAACAACGTGGAGATAGAGAAGTAATTGCGGCATAGGGGATGTCTAGAAAACACATTCATACACACATATGCAAGGCTAGAGCAGACAGTAGATTTAATAAGGAGCGGTAGCTTTAGGCGAGTATAAATTGCAGTGGGAAGATCTGACAACATGTATCATAATGGAAATGTGAAATGTGCTGGCTTCCTGGAAACAGACATGCAGACGGTTAAGAACCTCTTCACCAGCTCTTTTTTTCTCTAACTAGGAAAAAGGAGACGGAGGGGAGAGGGGGTTGATAATGCACACTCACACACACGCACACGCACACACACACACACACACACACGCATTACACTCCCACTATTAAAACCACTGAGTTTAACATTGCTCACCCACTTAATTAACCACAGTATGGACTTGCTCTTAGTGTATATCTGCAAATCAGGCACTTTTACACACACACACACACACACACACACACACACACACACACACACACACACACACACACACACACACACACAGACGCAGAATAATCAACCAACATATCACTCACTGGAGCATTAAATTTCATATCCCCATGGCAATACAGCACTGTGTAAGAGTGTGTAAGTAAGGTTTACGGCCTACTGCTGCACAGCATTTGTGTGTTTGGACAGGCACACATTTGTGGATTTGCATGTGAGTGTGTGTGCGTGTGAGTGTATGTGTTTTAACCTTTAAGGTTCCTCTAACCTTTTCTTATGCTACAGCTGCTCTGCCTTTCTTTCTTGGTGTGTTCACTAAAGTCAAGGTCATGGTAATAGGCTGGAGAGGTGAGTGCCTCACTTA
This sequence comes from Thunnus maccoyii, assembly GCF_910596095.1. Lineage (NCBI taxonomy): Eukaryota > Metazoa > Chordata > Actinopteri > Scombriformes > Scombridae > Thunnus > Thunnus maccoyii. The sequence goes on along the minus strand of NC_056535.1, from coordinate 13,955,598 downwards.
CACATACTCTTAATGCACAAAGCCACTGAATCAAATCATTAAAAAGACCTTAATTATCACTTAATTATTCCCTCAACTCACCACTCTCCAGCCAAGTGTGTATGTACGCGTGTGCACGTGTGTGCTTGCATATGCATTTGTCTGTGTGATGAGGAGGCGATCAGGGCTAGTGACGCGGAAAAGAGAGATTAACTCCGCCTAAGGAGCGATAAAAGAGAGGGAAGACAGATGGAAAAGAAAGAGAAGCAAAGAAGGAATTAGTCTTGCATTTAAAATAAATTAAGGATAAGAAGGAACATAATAATACAAAAGCACAGTAAATTATGCAAAACTGAAGCTATGGCTGGGATAAGATTGAAACTGGAAATGTAAAACAGCATTGTACAGAAATGGTGGGACCATTATATTACACTGGGTGTGTGGTAAGGATGGGTAGTGGTGTGTAGTCGGCTCACTGTAGGGTCAGACGGATGAGAGACCGAAGCAACTGCTGCGCTGTGAAGTCATTCTCTGCTGAAAAGCCTCTTTGAACATTTGATGCACCATGAAACAAAGACAAACTGCAGACGGACACATGTACAAGCCGTTCTCAAGAGGATAACCCCCCTCCTCGCATACACACACACACACACAGATACACACACTGTGGTCAGTGTGAGTTTTCCTGTTCGCCTTGCTCTCCTCTTAGCAAGATTATAATCTTAATGGAGCTTCCTGAGTAAATTAATGATTAGCAACTCAAACAAACAGACAAGCTGTGGCCAGTCAAAGGAAGGTTGATACAAAGTGTGTTGTGACTCACTCGCCTCGTATTTCTCCCCCTTTCCACCCACCTCCTCCCCCTCCCTGTGCCTTCCCATTTCTGTGTCTGCCTCTAGTTACAGGAGTACTACAAGAAGCAGCAGGAGCAGTTGCATCTCCAGCTTCTGACTCAGCAGCAGCAGCAGCAGCAGCAGCAGCAACAGCAGCAGCAGCAGCAGCAGCAGGCTGGGAAGCAAGCAGCAAAAGAGGTGAACTTAACCAAGTACACACTCACTCAGCTCAAGCACACTCTGAAGTACACAAGTACTCTTAAACGCAGTAAAAGTGGTTGACATGGGAGCCTGCAGAAGGAAAAAAAATCACATCAAGGGTCTAATGTAAAGAATGAAGGATACGTACAGTATGTTAGCTCTCTTTTCCTTTCTCCCTTTCTCTGCTCTCATCCTCCTTTTCTCTGTAGTTTACTGTTGTGTGTACAAGCTTTCTCAAAACAAGGATTAGTGAATATGGACTGTCATTTTTTCTTCCAGCCTTGCATGTCGAGGCAGTGAGGGAGTGCTGTGCTAAGCCATTCGCTTCCCTGCCAAAGCATTCATTTGCATGCCTTCAGCTGTAAGCCCGAGGTGAAATCTCTCTGTAGGAGGGGTCTGCCACTCTTTTAATTGTCAATTAACCCCGCCAGCACTAGGAGCCTCCCTTGCTCCCGCTTTCTCTCTCACACACACACACACACAAATATGAACCCACGCACACACTGTACCAGGTTTTAACCACAGCTGCGGTACAGTAGGATAACAGAGGATCAACTAGGATCACATCGTGGCACAACAAAGAGGATCTCAATCGATCAGACAAGATTACTGTCACAACCTGTGTGCGCGAGAGGGTGTGTGTGTGTGTGTGTGTGTATGTGGTAGCCAGTTTCTGTGTGTGTTGTATGAAAGAGACATTTTTACATGAATGCTCATTCACCAAATGACTGCTCATTCACCAAAAATCAGACACACAGAGGACCATGCAGGAGACAAACTTGAAGAGAAGGGCCTCATGAGACTTTCTGATAAACGCATGAGGAGACACATCCTAGATTTCTCCTCCTCTTCCCCCCTTCTTCTCCCACTGGGCAGAACCAACCCCCCCCCCCCCCCCCCCTCCCAACAAAGTCCTCGCCGACAGCGGTCAACCAAGTCGACCGTGACCAAAGCAAACCAGTTGTGGTCGTCTCGCATGTTGAGAGGGTGTCTGAACGGCTCTCCCTTTCTTCCTTCTCTCTGCCGCTGTCCCAGTTTTTAGGTTTGTTGTCCTGTAACAACTAGACAAGTGCAAACACTGGTCACACAGCTATACATACATGCAGAGAGGGAGAGGGTTGATGTGCGACGGTTCAATGCACAAACACATATACTTGGGGGAATATGCCTCCCTACAGAGCTACATACAGCTGATATGACTAAGGCCATTTTCAGCAGTCAGTGTTTTACAGTCGCTGCGAGCCATCACAACCGAAAACACCTTTTCAGTCATTTCTCTCATCTCGTCTGGTCAAGCAGCTGCTGTCAGACACTGAGACAAACAGAGGGTGTTTTCCATTGTAAGGCTGGCACATAAGCCTCCAACTCATACTGTTCAGAGTAGTGATAAGTAGATCAGGTAGCATACATATGGAAGAAGATTTGAACCAAGTCTAGTCTTTTGAGTGGCTTCTTTTCTGAAGAAGCCACTCAGAAAACACGAGGACAGAGAAGGCAGCAGTAGAAGGAGGGAGGATAAAACTGAAAATTGCTGCTTTGCCTTTTGGAGTGGTTGTGCTCGAGTGGCTGTGACTTTTTGCCCTTTTCCCTCTTTTCTGCAATTCCTCTTCACTATCTTGTGCGTGGAAGTGATGCATCGAGAGAGAGAGAGAGTATGTATGTGTGTGTAGAGTCAGTGTTTGCGTGTGTCGCCGGAGCATTTGGGACTGGTCAGGAGTCAGCTTAATGAAGTGACTCTGACCGTCACAAGAGCTGCGTGTATGTGTGTGTCTGTTTGCGAGTGGCCATCTACAGTACGTGTGTGTTTGTGTGTGTGCGTGTGCGTATGTGCTTCTGTGTGACTGGCAGGCTCAGACAGTGTGTGATGTGCTCATAAATCACATTGACAGCCTGTTACTGCGCTAGCTTTGGCCACTCAGCCACAGCTAATGTAAACAGAACACAGACACACACACACACATACATACACGTTCACACACACACACAATGTGTTTTAAAGAACCATAGACATATCTCAGGAGGGAATGAGCGACAGAGGGGGGAGAGGAAGAAATGAAATGGACGGACACGTAGGAAAAAAGGAGGGGCTGGAGGGCTGGACAGAGGGAGACAGTTCAGGCAGGACACTCTGATTATGATAAACCATTTATTGCAACAAATGACAATTGGGCCACGTGACTCTGTTCAAAGAACTGCACTATGTAAGCATAGTGCAGTTCTATGCTTATCACGAAGCTTAAAGGATGTTTGTTTCTCCGTTAAACATTAATTACAATACTCTACAAGTCTACTTAACCAACATAGAATAACAACTAAAATTAGGACACTGTTTTAAGCCATTTTAAGTCAGATCACAAATATTAAGTACAAATATTAAAAAGTTTTCAATTATCTTGAAAACCGAATTTCGTCGGCCCATTGCATGAAAAAAAAAACTAAGCCTTTCCCCGTTTTCATCCTTCTCTGGTTTTCTTTTGTGAAGAATAGTTGTGCTTACTCCTCTACACCTCCCCCACACTGCCACCACACTCCTTCTCCCCAGGCACCAGTCTGAAAGGAAGTGACCTATCTGCCCTTCCTGTGAGTTCCTCTCTGTTCAAAGAGTTCCCGGCTGCCACTCTCTCTCACACACACATGCACACACAATGAGCAGTTCCTGAAGTTGTATTTATTTATTTTTCCTCTCCACAAGTTATCTGTGAGAGATAAAGTCCAACTCTCTCGGGGGTTAGTTGAGGGGAGGGGGGACTTCAAACAGTGCAGCACAGGCCAGGTCTACCCTAGACTTGGAGAGCAGGAAAGGGGACATTTATCACCGTAACACACACCAATATTATCGCCACGCGCCATGTAGTCTCTCCCACTCTCCCTTCTTCTGTTCATCCTCAGGGTCCTAACCGATTGGCCTCAGGCTCTTCTTCCTTTTAGTAAGGGACTAATTTTCTCCATTCTGGCCTCGTAGCTCTCACTTTGTTTTTCAGCAGCAGACAATTAACCTTTACATCATCCTTTAATTCATTTCTTAGTTGACTGTATACTTGGGTTTGTTCACACTGAATGAAGTCATGGTTTGAGTATACCAATTGACATCATAATAAAAACAGGGAAGAGCTTTTTTCAAAGTAAAATTTTGAAAACCACTTAATCAGAGGCAAATTCTTACGAAATTTTGAATTTTAGCTTAAAATGTCAATTAAAAAAAGAATATAAATAAATATTTCTTAGGTGCAAGCAGATTTCTACAGGACTGCACAGGTTCAGTGTACTTTCATTGTGTGAAAAAAAAAATCAGACCATATTTTATTCAAACTTCTGCTATTCTGTCCTAATTTTGGTCACAAATTGCCAAAACAAAGCTCTCACAATCTGAACAAGAACCAGTGGGTCCTATATTGAATATAAAAGATTTTGGTGGTAATGAATTACTTCCAGAAGGGATAGAAATCATTTTCAATTGTATTCTTCAAATTGAGTTGAGATAAGATAAAACAAAATGAGATGGACCTTATCCCTGAGGGGCAGTTGGTTATCACTGCAGCAAAGAAGTAATACCCAACTTACTAACTTTTTCTACCCACTGTCTCTCCGTCTCCTTGCATACAGCAGCTAGGCAGTAAGCAGTTGGCCTTCCAGCAGCAGCTGATCCAGATGCAGCAGCTTCAGCAGCAGCACATCCTCAACCTCCAGAGACAAGGCCTGGTCCCACTGCAGCCAACCGCCGCCATGCAGTCTCTGCAGCAAGGTACGTGCACACACATACACGCACTATCATATACACAACCCTCAGCGTACAGCACTCAGTCACACACATGCACACATGGTCATAACTGCGTGTGCGCACACACAGGCATGTGCCCAATGCCGCATGTGAAGCCTGTTAAGTTAATCAGCCTATAAAACATAAAAGGAAACCTGATTGGTGGGTTTGTGGAAGGTACTCATTTGGATAATAGGTAAAATATGCCACTAAGCCCCCTGCTTGGAGGTGTGTGCATGTGCCTGTGTGAGTGTATGTGTGCGTGTGTGTACTTGAGATTAGCCAGACACAAGAACATCATCGTTTTGCTATTGCTGTGTGCCCACTGGATTTTTTTGGGTTCTTATGTGTAACTTCTCCTGCAGCCCCTTCATTTTGTCAGCAGGGTTTTAGTGCAATAAATGTTGACTGTTGACTGGTCCGCCCTTACTAAACATGTGTGTCTGTATCCACTTTTGTCTGTGCGCTGTGTACACACACACACACACACACACTATCTCACACACGGAGAATGCTTTAGGGGCTCTTAAGTGGCCGTAACATTGCTAAAGCGCTGACTGAGTTGACCAAACAGACCAGTTTCCCTCCCTCTGTCTGATCTCTCTCTTTTGCTTTCTTTTGCTCCTGCACAGTCACAAGCAGTCACACACAAGCTCACACACTCTCCTACTCGCTTTGTAATGTCAATCAAAAGAACACAGAAATAAAATCAGTTACATTTCCCAAAAGTTCATTGCAGATAAGCTTCATACAACACCCGAAAATCGCTCAGAAACGTTAGTGTGATTTGTGTATTATATGTGTGTGTTTATATGCTAGGGGGCAGGGTGTGCGTGTGTGTGTGTGTGTGTGTGTGTGAAGGGGATCCACCAGAGGGCAAGTGGAATTACCAGTTTACAGAGAGAGAGTAAAAAAAAAGGAGTGGATGCAAATGGAATACAAATGAAAAGACAGAGGCTACAGTTTTGGATAGAAGAGTGTAATTTTTCAGACAGTTGCAAACATTTGGCTTCGGCATCTCCTTCTCTTTTTCTTTCCCTCTGTATCAGAGTGGAATTTCCCTGCAGTGTGAAAGAGCTGGTCCATTGTGACGGCTCAGCCAGGCGTGAGCCGGAGCATTCCTCTGGCCAGCCATGCCACACAAACACACACACAAACACTCGCACACAAATGCACATGCTTAAACACTCGCACCTACACACACAAATGCACACACTGTTGCCCCGCCTCAAAGGGCCGTTGTGTCCGGTGGGTAGGTGGTGGGGTGGGTGACACGAGGGGTCCTGCTATAGTTTTTGTTTCTCTCACTGCAGTGAGATGGGAGCGCTTCTTAGACATCTCATAGCTGCACGCTAAACACAAAACCTACTATTTTAGTAAATTTCAATGTGTAAGCACACAAATTGGAGTTTATTAATTGTTCTGATGGATTGTGTTAATACTATAGATCTGAGCAAGCAGTGAGATTTCTTTTCAAACTTGCATGCCCTAATTCTTAGCAGCTTCTTTCACTCTTATACGCAAAAAAAAACATTGGACTTGACTTCATCCTGTTAGACCCCACCTTCTAAGTAACTTCAGGCTACTTTCTAGCATGTCTCATTTGTCCAGGGACATCAGTGTGAAATAAATATGACCCTAGCAGCCAGATATGGTGTGTACGTCTGAAATGTGTGAGCCAGTAATGGTAAGCAAGAGCACTCTCATCTTCTCAAATGCTTTGTATTTATCAAGACTAGCTGGAAGATGTTGTGCAAGTACATTTTCACCTGAGTGCACACAAAACCAGGATGTTTGTTTGCATATTTGTTCTGCTCTCAGCTGCTTACAGCTTGTGTTTGCTTGCTTTGTACATTGCTGATTTTCTCCAGAGTCTCTTCTTTTCTCTTAAGTAATTTTTTCTCAATTTTTTTGATTGAATGGATGGATGTGGTTTTAGCCAGTCTGATAAGTGAAAAGAGGAAACACTCTAACAATCCGATAACTACTTTACACTTTCACTCTCTGGGCGTGTCTACAGATTGGTCGGGTTTCTTGGATAATACACACACACACACACACACACACACAGACATCCATGCACACACACACACACCACCTCATTCCTCCATAGTGAGAACTTTTGTTTTGGCGGGACCACAGAAGAATGCAGACAAAGCAGACATAATATTTGGATTGCTGCGAGGTCTCTGAATGTGTGTGTATGCGCAGATGTGTGTGTGGCTGCGTGCGTGCATGCACGGTAAGATCCATTGGAGTTGGCTGTGGCATTTTAGGCGTCTCTCTCACTGTGAAATTGGAGCAGAAATAACAAAGCTGCGACTAGAGAGAGCTCAAAGTGTGCACCCACCCTGTTCAGACAAATAGTGGTAGTGACAGGAGCAGTGGTGCCGGTGGACAGTAGGAGTTACCAGCAGAATTAGAAAATAGTTGAGGAATAGTGGAGATGTGGAAAAAATAACAGAGACATGCAAAAATTAACCTATTGTTTGTATTAGTGGGTCCGATTTTCCTCTCTTAACCACTCCAAGCGGTCCTAATTGTTGCATTGTGTGTTTTTATGGGGATTAGAATGGTTGTCAGTCACAGCTCTCTGTGGCCTCAGTTTATTTACAGCATGTCTGTGTGTATCTATGTGGGTTATATTTTACATATTCTCTCATCTAAATAATTATTAACTATTTTTCTTCTTTGCTTAGTTTTTATTCGTTTAACTGAAACACCTCCATCACCATCATCTTTGCACTGACCATGTGAAATTCCTCGACTGAATCAAGTGACACACATCACTGAGTTAACGGTGTTCCTTCTCTGCAGCAATGTGTCCGTCAGACCTCCAACAGCTGTGGAAGGATGTGTCGGGGGTTCCAAGCAGCGAGGAGGCCCTGAAACAGGCCGAGGGCCTGGACTTGAGCACCAACAGCTCTAATTCTACCTCAGCCTTCCCCAAAGCTGCCAGCGCTCACATCCCACTGCACAGCCTGCCCAATGGACAGAGCCACACCCCAAAGAGAGACAGGTACAGTTATGTGCTACACTTCGAAATGCTTAAAATATCCACAGTGTGAGGGTGTGTCTGTCCTCTGTGTGACCCGTAGTCTCTCTAATTCACACGTTCTTGCTATGTCGTTTTCGGGCCTTTAACTTTTTAGCTTTTAGCTGTTCTTCCATACCTACGCATGCGAAGTTACAAAGTTACAAAACATGCACATGCAGCATACCACACATCACCAGGGTGTAAAAGTCTCTCAACTCATTTGATAGGAGGTGTGTTGGGTGCAATATGTTCTGCCAATATGCTGTCAACCACATGCTACTATGGTATGGTGGAGAGGAGAGGAGAGGAGAGGAGAGGAGAGGAGAGGAGAGGAGATGAGATGAGAGGAGAGTAGAGGAGAGGAGAGGAGAGGAGAGGAGAGGAGAGGAGAGGAGAGGAGAAGAGAGGAGAGGAGAGGATAGGATGGTGGACGCAGGGGAGGAGAAGTAGAGGGAGATAGTGACTACAGGCCACCTGGTAAAAAAATGGGATTTATTTGGAATCATCCATATTTCAGGATCTGAATTTGCTGTAGAGAAAATTTCCTTGGTTCCATGTGGACATACTAGGGATGCATGTGCTAGGAGTATTAGCAGTCTACACACTGTATTAGAGTTATGTTGTCCCATGGCTGTGTCGGTTGCTTATGGGCTTGTTTCCGTTTTTAAGAGCCAGACTGTTTGAGTGGATATCCTCCTTCACCAAGACAGACAGCGCAGATGACCATATCCCCCTTTACTCCAAAGGCAGCCAACCCCCCAGCAGCCAGTGAGTAGCACATACACACTCACACATACACACACACACACACACACGGTCGACTCAGCGTAAGATAGAGAGACACACTCTGGAGGGTGGTCTGAAATGTCCTATGGCACTGATTCACTGCTTGCTCCAGGGGCATTGCTCTAGAGCTGACCCTGACCTCTGACCTCATCTTTGAGGGGGTCAAGGTGGGTGGGCATGTATTAATTAAAAGAACGCCCATTAGGTTATGAAATTGTGTCACACTGTCGTACTACCGCTACAGTGTGCAGAGTTGGCTACAGTAGATCAGGGAGTGGGTAGCATTAGTGTGTTAGCCTGCTAAGCTAATGCATGGCTGATGTGGAGGAGAATGTGGTTGCCAGCAGTTTGTCATGTCTTCTGTCTGAGCTGCTTCTGAGTTGCCTCAACCACAACCAGCACACACACACACACACACACACACACGTGCAGACACACACGCACACATATAGCTCCAACCTCAGCCTGCACATATGATCAGGAAGAGGCAAAAAAGCAAAGGGAGAGGGAGTGAGACATGTTTCCATCTGCTAGACAAATGGTTTTTGTTAGACAACCTTCTGATGTTGATTTGGGAGAATCCCCATTCCAGTCCACACACACACACACACGCACACACATCCACCCTCATGCACACACACACACACACATATAAATACACACATACACAGTCATGTAAATATACAGTATGTGGAGACAGCAGTCGCCGGCGAAGGTCCACGTCTGAACCACATCTGCTACTGGACCTGCCACACACACACACACACAGACACACACGCACCGTTACAGTTATTTTACCATGGGCCCAAACCAAACCTGGCCCAGTCCTTCTCCGTCACACACACACACACACACACACACTCATAAATATGCACAGATACACACACAAAAACACACACATGCAAGCACACATAAGCATACTCTCACCACAAAAGAACAACCAGCACATGACGGCAGCCGCCGCCAATCAGTCATGGCTGGTTGGTCCTGTGCCGACTCTGTGTCAACTCCTGAAACATAAGAACACACAGCAACATTAACACACACACAAGGCACAACACACACACCACCAAGGACAAAAAGACAGGTCACGGACTTAAGAATGTGCTTCTGAGGTTGCTGGACCAATTCCCCTATTTGCCTGGCTTCTGTAACTGACCCCACTCTGCTCTATCCTCCTCTCTCTGCACTTGGCTTCGTGAACTGTACAAACTAATGACTGCTAACCAAACTCAGATGGCTGTATTGGTGCTACTGCTGCTGCTACAGTTAGCTTTACATGTCTGTGTTTGTGTGTGAGTTTGTGGCATATTAACACTTCTTATTCTATGTATCTGACTTTAATTGCTGTGTTCATAACAAAACATTATGAACAATGTAACAGCTGTTTTACTGTCTCACTGTTGTCTCTTTTTGTGTGTCTCTCCTTCATCGCAGTCATGAGGAGCATGCCGGCTCCCATCCCCTCTACGGGCATGGAGAGTGTAAGTGGCCTGGCTGTGAAGCACTGTGTGAGGACATGGGACAGTTCATCAAGTAAGTTATCCAGAAATGTGATACATGATGCGTAGTTTGGGGGTACAGACCACACTTACACTGATAATGCTCCACATAATGAAAACCTTTTATTATTGCTTCAAAGTTGAAGCACTGAATGCTCATGACATGTCATATTTTTAATATTGCTGTTGGAAAAAGACGACAGTGGCATTCTTAAAAGTTCTGTGTTGACCAATCATCCTGTGAAGGTGGCCATTTTTCAATTACGCACCCTTCAACAGCTCTTGGATGTATCTATAGTTTCCTTGGAGGAGTCATAAGGGCAACGTTTTCAGATTTCATCTCATAATCTTTTATCCAAAATCTTTATTTTGAAGACATTGCATAAAGATGAATTAAGATCACTCAAATCTTCTTGTCCACTCATTCTTGCATTACATTGATAACCATCAGTATTGTTTTCAAATGTGCAGTCTTCTTGGCTACAATCCCCAAATCCTGCAGTTACCACAAACTTGGTTTAAAACCACATTAAAACTACCCTCAATTTCATCACTAATTGGTAACAAACACATAACAAGCCTCTAGTTGCATTGTAGGAAAAAGAAACCTCTGATTGAATTTACTTGTAGGAACAAAAGATAAAGTAAAGTGAAACTACACTATATGCTAAATGCAGAGTGTCAGTCACGTACATCACTGGTGTTGTGTATTACCACACTAATACATCAGTTGCCATCTGTTACATCACATTCGCTCTGAGGCACATGCATGCATACACACATGCACATACACAGAAGTACACATACTATCAACACACACCATGTGTGTAAATTCTCCTTTATTTTGAGGGATTACCCTCTGTCTATTTTTACATTATTGGCGTGTGTGTGCTTTAACATTGAAATATTTGGATAAATATATCCACATGTTTTTGTATTAGTGGTGTCAGCTCTCTTCCTCCTGATTGGTGTTTTTGTGCGTTTGTGTTTTGTGTGTTTTTTTTCTCTGAATGGTCAGACAGCTTCTTTGCTAAAATAGAAAAGTATTTTTAATCAACTCATCTACAAGTACATCTTTTTAGTCCACCTCAGTGGTAAAGACATCAAACATCCTCCTCCTCACTCTCCCACTCTGCGTCCTTCTTCCTCAGACTTTCATCCTCTCCTCCGTCTGTGTGTCTGTCTTTGTTGTTATTTGCCTGTTTGGAGTCTTTAGGGATGCCGATGCAGAACAGTATCTGGCCTTGACATCCTGCTAACTCCTCCTCTGTCACACACGCAGTTCAGTGGACTTCCCATGGCACTATGCCTACTAACGACGGCTTCACAAGCTTCTAACGACGCCCTAAACAAACTCACACTCTTATTATCTATGTGGAACTCATAGCTATTTGAACAATGGAGATATTAATAAGCCGAGGTGATGAAATACGTACTCACACACACACACATAATCACAGAAGTGTGCGTAATGATTGTGATGGCATCGGACAGTCAGATCAAAGCTTGCAGGCAGGCTGGGAAAGTTTGGAGAGGAAAGCTGTTGTTTGGTGTCTCGTTTCACGTAGCCCCAGGGCAGATGGAAGGAGAGAGAGAGAGAGAGCGAAAGAGTGTGTGTGTGTGTGTGTGTGTGTGTGTGTGAGTGTATGTAAGAGGGAGGGAGATGAAAAAAAGAGCCAGTGACAGATAATGCCGTCAGTCCAACAGTGCGCTCCCTTCCAGCCAGCCTTAGTCATCGCCCCAGGAGGGAAAAGGGTAGAGCAGAAGAACAGAGGAGGGAGACACTCCACTATTTCAGGCTTTCTTCTCTTCTCTCTGCCCACCTCCCCCTCCCTCCCCCTCCCTGTCCTCTGGTATAATACTCTGGCTGTGGTCGGTGGAGCTGGGTGTAATGTGGGTTAAAGCCTTGTCTGCCAGCACTCAGAGGAGTAAACAGAGCCTCATTGTCGGGACACATCGAAAAAAAACCCTGCTACTGTTTATGGCCCAGCTATAGAGAGAGGGGAGGGTTTCGGGGCAGATTTGGTTGGAATGAGTGTGAATCATAGGCATTTGGGGAGTTGCGGGGGAAGAGGAGTGGGAAGGGGAGAGTGGACAGAAGTGCAAGTGAGGAAGAGGGAGAGAGAGCTTGACAGAGAGCGAAATAGAGAGAGAGAGAGAGAGAGAGAGAGAGAGAGAGAGAGAGAGAGAGAGAGAGAGAGAGAGAGGGGGGTGAGATCATGTTTTTGTTATTATTATCGTGCACTTGTGTTGAGCCGTCTATCTGCCTGGATTAGCCATGCCATGACATCATTGTTTTTGTTTCATTTCTAGTCTTCGCCTGATATTGCCTAACTTTCTACTTTCTTAAAGACACACACACGGTCATATATTACATGCACACACACGTTTTCTTGTGTTGCATACATTTTCACAATAAACAAGTCAGAGAAGAGGCTTTATGAAAGTTACTCAGATTATACCACAGGATATCCTAAAACTCACCCTGTAATACTGGCACACGCAATTGCACACACACACACACACACTTGTGATATGCATGAGCACACACATACACACACTGAGCAACCTGTGAATAACCTTGGCGATGACAGAGGGGAGAGAAAGGGATGGAGGAAGGGAGACAGGGAGGGGTGCACTGGGAAAGATCAGAAGGTCCCGGGTCCTCCCACATTCGAGGAAACAAACAGCGCCACCATTCACACATACACACACGTCTGTTCACGCGTGCACACACACTCGCATGCGCACCAGTGTTAATAAGTGGAGTTTAGCTTACAGAATGTCTTAAGATAAGGTTTTGTGCGATAACACATGAGCTCATATCCAGGTGGTTGTCTTGGATCATGGCTCACTGAGCACCAATGAAGTATACACACACAAAACACAGCTGCTGTGTCCTTCACTAGACAAAATAAACTTCCAAGATTATGATTTATTTTTATAGCGCTGAAACAGTTCGTAACTCAATAAACTCGTAGATAAATAAAAGTGAAAGAGCTGAGTTTGTTACTTCATCATTCAGGACCTGTGAATTGATTCTACAGACTCAGTTTGACTCAGAAATCATCAGTGAATCAGGACTGGCAGTACTTTGATCATGATGCTTGTTATTTGTCTTTATAATCTATAATCTTATGTCCGAAAAATGATTGAACGCTGACCTTCTTGCATTTCCCTTTTTCCTCTAGGCACTTGAACAATGAGCACGCCCTAGATGACCGCAGCACTGCTCAGTGCCGAGTTCAGATGCAGGTGGTTCAGCAACTGGAGATTCAGGTGGGTCACACACACACACACACACACACACACACACACACACACACACACACACACACACACACACACATACACACACACACTTAATTGTCATCTGCGCACAAACAAAGTCCTGAAGACTGTTTCAGCCAGTCAATGGCAGTAACTTGTCTGAGGCAGGGCAGAGTTTATGGAGAGCAGTGGAGCTTGTAATTTAAAAGGAGCAGTCGGCAGGGAAGCTGCCATCGCTGCTCCAATTATAAAGCTGCTCTGGTCACCAGCAAGAGGGAGAGAGGCTGAGAGGGGAGGAGGGAGAGAGAGAGAGAGAGAGAGAAGAGAAAAGAGAGAGACGCGAGCTAGAAAGCAGAGGACCAGGCTGTGTGGCCTCTCTTCTTCTCAAAGTGGTTCATGCACACAACACTCTTGAAACATCTGAATGCTCCAGCAAAGGCAAAACACCAACACTCAGTAGGAAGTGAAGTACTCAAGCAGTACATGAGAAAAGTTTTTTAACGCAGTGAAAGCACAAAGCCTGTCTCTTCACGCACATCTTGTCATAGTTTCCAAAACAGTCCTGAATACCCTGTTCACATCATGGTGTATGTGTGTGTGGGCTGTCCAGCATTAGGGTTAGCGTTGTGTTTGGTGGTGGTGGTGGTAAACAGCGTTTAGCTGAGTCCCTGAAGCCACCACCAGGGAACACAAAGTGACAGAGAGGCAGCTGGTGTCACATCACATCAGGATGGCCGTCTCTCTCTCCCTGACATGTCACTTCATCCCTCAGCAGTCCACAGGCAGCCCACCACTCTACCCTCTAACAGCACACACACACACATACAGCAAGCACCGGCGCTGTGTTTAAATTTCTCGTATTTGCACACATCCACACTTCTTAGCAGTGTGTAAGTATGTTAATGGTGCTATCGGTCTTAGTGTAGATCCGTTGTTTCTGGAGGCAACACATGTGTACGCTTGTACTCATGCACAAACACACACAGAGGATGCAGCGTTTCCACAGGCTGTAGCAGTACCCATTAAACGGCAGTTAACAATGTCAAACGGGGACGAGTGTGTCTGCAGGCTAGTGTGAGTGTTTGAGAGAGCTCCGTGTGCTGAGGCAGCTCACTCTCATATCCATCTCTCTGCCTGAGGTGTAATTGTAATTGTAATTCTGTGTCAATACCACATTATATCAATCTAAGGGTAATGAAATGAGATGAAGTGTATTTCATGGTGATAACCGCCGTTGTGTGTCTCCCAGCTGGCGAAAGAGAGCGAACGACTCCAAGCCATGATGACCCACCTGCACATGCGCCCCTCAGAGCCAAAGCCTTTTAACCAACCTGTAAGTACACACTGGAACCCCAAATCGCAAAATACATCACCTTTTCCTTTACCCTCTGACACCAAATTTTTGCTATTATTTCATATTCAGCTACAAACTCTTCTTTTTTATTTTATATATTTATCAGTTTCTTTATTCCTAAACCTTCTTGGCATTTCATGCTCCCCTGTTACTCTCTAGCTTGGTATCTGCGCCCTCTATTGACCAGTGAGGGTTATGTGTTATTTATAAATTCATTTAACTATTCACACATTCAAACTGTGTCTGAGTCGAAGTTCAGCTTTGTTTTGTATTTGATGCAACTGCAATTTCTCAGCTGGTCAGGGAGACAAGAGCCAAAGCACTTCTCACAGTATTTTCAGTGTGTGGTGACAGAAAGGGTAGAAATGTGATGTGATGTGTGTGTACATTTCTGTGTGAGTGTCTCCACACTGGTTGGTGAGGTTGTTATTAGGTATCTAATGAATATTTCATTATTCAGATTGACGAGGAGTCTTATTAAAATATGAAGATGTTGAAATTAATTGTCAATTAGAGGTTAGAGTGTCTTAATTTGAGGGGATATAAATGGGTGTAGCCGAGTGGCAACGTGTGTGTGTGATGTGCGTGTCTGTGTGTTTTTGTGCACTTGTGTATCTGGATGATGTGTTGATCGCAAGGGGATCAGCTGCCATTAACATCTAATGGGAAATCAGGAAGAGGCGTGTTCTGTCACCACTGGAGACGAGCCTCAGGGTCAGGGATTGGAGGAGGAGGGGCAGGGGAGGAGCGTCAGGAATGGAAACAAAGCTTGGCCTCAATTAACAGGGTTCGACTGTTGCCGTGGTGATTTGGCAGGGTTGCAGCGTTAATGAAGTACCTGTTAAACAGCCCCGCCCCCTCCAGTCAGTTTAAATGGTACAGAGAGGGGGCAGAGTAAAGAGGAGGCAATTCACACATTTTACATATATCTAGACAACACACACACACACACACACACACAGTAGTTTTAATTAGTCCTAAACTAGCAGCCCTGCAACGGCTGTCCCAGAGAGACTGGGAGTACTGGTTCTGTGTGTACGTATGTGTGTGTGCAAGGCTCTGCCTAATTGGGCCGTATTGGTCCGTGAAGACTTCGCCACCACAGAGTGCATGTGTGTGTTCCCTCCTTACAAACATGCTGTCGTGTGGTTTTGTTTTTCTAAGCTCAGGGTTAATTGCAGCCAGCGCTGCGTGTATGTATTCAGTGTGTGCGGTTCTGTGCAAGTCTCTAGGTTGCATTTTGAAAATGTTAGGGAGACAAGGATCGTAGTGAGTGTTGGGATACTCCCCCAGAAAAATATACGCTTTATAAATTTTTACGTTCCTTCGGGAGATTATGATTGCGTTGCACTTTTGAACACAATTGGGAATTTTAATTAGAAACACAGTTTTAAACTTATTCATTTTTAAAAACTGCCATTTCTCTATTATATATAGTCTACAGTATATACACAGTTTCATTTGGCATAGATTGAAATAATTGAAAACAGTACTTCAATATTTAAGATATGCCGCTTTTTGATGGTATTATAAACTGATATACAGTTTCATTCTTGCTCTTTATAATTACAAGAGATGTACTGTGTAGTGCACTCAAATCACAGGGACACACTGCATGGCTGATAACAGGCTTTACCTATTTCTCTGAACATCATTGATATATATTGTGCTAACTGGCAAAACTTTACTTAACTCTTTTTTATATGATGGGCATTAACATTAGTAGTCACTCTTGGGTATAGCGCCCTACTGCTTGGTTGAATAATGTAGAATTTTCAGTCATCATAAAAGTGGTAGACCACTCTTGCTCTCTCTGTGTATGGCACAGCAGGAGAAGGTACCAGCCATGAGTGGATAATATAACAGGACTGTTGACTTCTGAGTCATGACACTCAAACGTATTCCTCTTCTTACACAAGTAACTCGTAGTTTGGAAAGAGTTTTGTCATGTATATAATACAAAAAGCATTGTCTGATACTTTGCTATCACCTGACCCTGATCTTATCTTGTGTAGATGATGCTTCTCTGTAAACAGCAGCAGTGCTCAGCAGATGGTGAAGCGTTTTAAGTAAACATGAGGGAAGCATTAGTCATGTATAAAATCCATTTGATGTCCCCGCACTAAAAAGTATCTCCACTCCTTAGTACAGAAACTATTGTTCTTATATATGTATATATATATATAAATGATGGATAATCCCTCCTAAAGTCAGTTTACTTTACCTTTTATTCACTAAATAAGATTTTTCACCTTTTCAAGCTGACATCAACCTTCATGATGTAAATTGATACACTGACTCACTGTAATTATTATTAAAGTGATGTACAATATATTTTATTAGGGATAGGATATTTTAATGAATGAAACATAAATTGTGTTTCTGAAAATATTTTTTTCATGTGTTTGGGTGAAAAAAGCTATTCAAAACGCAGACTCCAAATGTTTTGATTAAACAGGTAGATCTGTTGACCAATCAGAAGTGGAAAAGTATTAAACATCCTTGCCTTGTCATAAAACTGAAATAATTTATTCCTGTCTATGTGTGCGTCTGTCTCTCTCTAGTTGAACCTGGCTTCCAGTGGCGCTCTGTTAAAGCGGGACAGCGATGTCTACCCAGAGGGTCTTCCCCACCCCCCCACCTCAGCTGCCACCCCCATCACCCCACTGCGCCAGGGACCCTCGGTCATCAGCTCATCCAGCCTGCACACACACTCCCACTCCCATACGCACGGTGTTGGGCCCATACGTAGACGCAACTCCGACAAGTACTGCACCCCCATCGCCTCAGGTAGACTCTAACATACATCTTCCTCTCTCTTGGGTTTCTAAACTCACTCAAGTAATTTCCTATTTGTGTTATTACCATGTATTATCTAATATATTATCTTATCTATCTATTGATTTATTAATTTATAATGAACTCAAATAGTGCTCTTTTTAATCCAGTGTTGATGAGTGATCTAAGTTTCTCTCACAGTACTTGTTACTGTTTTCATGTGTTTTTTTCTATAAATATCCTCGCCAAAGTAATCCGTCTTAATTCAGCCATCACTTTCATTCATGACTCAAAGAAAGATGTAATTGCTGCCATCTCTTGGTATTCTAAAGTATGTGGCTTTGAATGAAGTCACATTCATTCAAATTACTCCTTAAAAGTTATAAATTATGTTTGGCTTCTAAAGAAATATATTAAGAAATATGTAGTATCTTTACAAGAGTGGGTATTGCAACGCACTGTTTATCAAATACCTGGTATAAAGAGTAATATCCTGCACCCACATAAACACTACTGAGATATTAATTAGATATTTCAATAAACAAACTGAAGATGAATTTTAAACTTTTTTATTAATTTCTATATAGATTTTTATTTTTTAAAATACCATTGAGACAATTTCCTAATTTGTTTTAAATATTCATTACATTAAAGTTACACTGCACACTATGAAGAGTCACATTAGCTAATTCAACACTGTCATTTCCTTATTTCAGAGCTGGCTCAGAACTGTGAGTTCTACAAGAACGCTGATGTCAGGCCTCCCTTTACCTACGCCTCTCTTATACGTCATGTAAGTCTCTCCACTGATCACCTCTCCACCTCCTCTTCTTCTCTTCGTCTGTGTTCTCCTCTAAATATTGTTCTGTCTCTCCCTGTCCTCAGGCCATTCTGGAGTCCCCAGACAGACAGTTGACTCTCAATGAGATCTACAACTGGTTTACACGAAAGTTTGCCTATTTCAGGAGAAACACAGCCACATGGAAGGTAAAGACAAAGCATATACACACTCTACCTGTTTCTTCTTATCCTTCTTAGGGTATTCTATTACTTGTATCTAACTAACACAAGTTCTGAATGTAAACTCAGTTCCTTACCTTAACTTTAATCCTCCTAACCCTTTCATCACAAAATTTGCAGTTATTTAACCCTTAGAGTACAACTACAGCCTTTGATAACCCAGCTTACTGTAAATATCCCGAGCTTAGTTTTTGCTGAAAGATAGACAATGGAAACCAAACCAATTAGCAAACTAGTTTGGAGCTGTTTAGATGATGGCGAAAACACCACCATATTTAGAAAATGGAAGTTTGGACTCTGGTCTATGACTGAATCAATTAGAACAAAATGATTTGACAACTAAAATATGGTGTATAACTCTTGACTGGATAAAAGCTGGTATAACTGACTGCAAAGTAATTGTGGTCTGTGCCCATTGATGAAGCCCCTAACCCAAGCAGATGCCAGCTGAGTCTTGTCAGACCACAATGAGTGAGGTATGTTTTGCAGTGCTATTTGAAGCATCGAGGATTGGCCAAAATGACCTTACTTCGCAGAAAATGGGGTCACTTTGAAGGCCTAAATTTAACACTTGTACTCAGAATGATACAAGTACAATAGCACACACCCTTGCACCCAAATTTTAAGACTTTGCTAAGCTCCTTAAGATATGACTGATTTGACAGTCAATGGCTGTTTCAGTCCTTTGTGAGACACTTTCCTACTGCTCTTTCCCTCATCTTTTTCTTTTTTTTTTGTCATGCTCCAGCTCTCTCACTCTCAGCCCTAAACAATTCTCAGCTCCAGCATGGCATATGGAGAGTCAGCCCCACTTAGCCTAGTCTAGCCACATCTAGCCGTTATACAGCCTCATTACAGAGACACACATACAAAGCTGACGCACACTGCCCATGATCACACACATTGAATTCTCTCTCTCCATCCTCATCTCTAACACACACACACACACACATACCTGGCCTGATCCCACCATTGTAGGTGCTGACCCATTTCTGCAGAAACCTCACACTAATTTGAGTGTCAGCTCCTCCAGAGAGAGGGAAAGTGAGAGAATGAGCAAAGGAGTGAGAGAGACATGGGGGACGAGAGGGGTGTAGAGAGACCCTGGCCTTCCTCTAATAGCCCTGAACTGAGGAGAGAGGGAGGGGAGGGGATGATGGAGGGATGGAGGGAGGGGTGCGGAGAGGGTAAAGAGACTTGGCAGCCAGGAATATCTTTACCTCCTCATCTGACTTTTATGAATTTTAACTATTAATGTCTGGTGTCTGCTTCCTGTGCCGTTGGCCTCGCAGACCTTTAAATATAGCGCAGCACAGCCTTATGTATTTATATACCAGCTCGGTGAGTCAAATAGGGCCGTAGAGATGTATGTCCTTTAATAAGCCGTTATATTTCATGAGGAGAGCAGCGGTGTCAGTGAGTGGAAGTCATTGATCAGAGAAACGGAGGGACAGAGAATGAAGAGGAGACAAGACAGAGGGCAGAAGAAAGGGATGATGGAGTGAGGAGAAGGAATGAGTGTTGAGTGTTATTTCAAGGTGCTGCATGATGAGTTGGAGGTTTTATTTTATGTTTAACTTACCTGAAAAACAGTATCCCATAGTTCGTTTTTTTTTTTTTCAGTTGCACTGAGTAAAAATCACTCCCTTTAGGTAATAAGTCCCAAAAGTAAAGAAAATTAGAACAGAATAAAAAGAATAAGAATAGAAAATGCTATTAAAACTCTATAAGATGCTCCACTTTGTCTTTATCTAAGGTTTTCCTGTCCAGAAATTTCAGCTTTTAACACAAATTATGTTCATTTATTCATCTTACTTGCTTACATGAATTCCTAGTCAGGGTGGGAGAGTAGCCTATCCTAGTCTGCTTTTGTCACAAGACAGGAACACAACTGGATAAATCACAAAAGTCAAGCAGTTACAGTAAAAATATTTCCAGTCACACCTGTGAACCTGAAAGACATTTTTTGTCAATCTGACTTCATTTATTTATTTATTTTTCATTGTTACACAATTCAATATTTCTCCCGAAAATTCCTGCCTCCGGCTCTCCGCCTCTCTCAGCCGGAGGGAGGGGGAGATGAGTGGCATGTGTGCTGTGACCCACTGTAAATGACTGCTAATGTTTTAACTGGGAGAATTAGGCTTTCATCACGGAGACAAATGCAAATAGCACTGCAATAGCACTGGTGTCTGGTGTGTGTGTGTGTGTGTGTGTGTACGTGTGTGTGTGTTTGCACTGTCAGGGTGGCGGGCGGAGATTGGGGTCAGACTCATTTACAAAACTTAGCATCACGGCTCGGGGGTTGAGGGGATGTGGGGGAGAAAGGGTTCCTCCGCTGATTATGGCTTGTGTAATTACGTGTGTGTTTGTGTGTGCGTGCGCGTGTGTGTATCTGCGTGTGTAATTACGACGAGGAGTGATGCATGCCTGGCCTGTCCCTCCCTCTCGGCTTAGAACAGCGTGTCAGAGAGAATATGCAGGATTTAATTATAGACGAATTAAAATTGGTAATGAAATTGGGCATGAACAAACTACAAATAGCAGATGAAAAGGGAGGCCTGTCCCTGGGGGGGGTGAGACGAAGATAGCGGCGTGCCTGCCTGCTTGCCTGTCTGAGTGCCTGTGGATGTGTGTGTGTGTGTGTGTGTGTGTGTGTGTGCTGATGATGACTGATTAGAAAAATTCTGAGATAAAATAACGCTACTAGAGAACGGCTGCCTCGTATTAGCCCTGCACTGTTCATGCAGCTACAGTATGTATGTGTATAAAAATTGATGGGTAAAAAAAAGATGATTATCCTCCAGGTCACACTACTTAAAAAGTAACTTAAAACCAAGCTAGAAAGCATTTTTTTGTATTGAACGCACCCTGAGTGAGAGTTTTTAACTCTAGGTAGGTAAGAACTTCAGGTAAAGGATCAAAAATAACAATGTCAGCTGGTGTTACATTACCTTCGATTTCATGGAATAGCATGACAATTTAAGAGGTGTGTTTCAGACAAACCAAGTAATCGAATCAGGTGACACCAGGCAGTGGTGACTTCATTAAATGTGTCACTTTACAGGGAAAAATCCAGAATGTCTTTAACAATTGTTTCATACATTCCTTGCTTTAGATGGTAGTTTTCACCGGCCGTACTTAAATTCTTTTGAACTTTGAACTTTTGTGATGCAAATTGACAAAATTCACAAAAAACATTAAAACTTTCACAAAAAAAGAAACGAATGAAAAAATATGAAATGATAAATGAAATGAAATAAAATAATCATGCAGAGGAAATTATTGATTGGTCTTCAGTCATGTTAAACCCGTCTCTCTTTTCTTTTTCTCTCTCCCTCTCTCTCTTCCCAGAATGCCGTGCGCCACAACCTGAGTCTGCACAAGTGTTTTGTTCGTGTTGAGAACGTGAAGGGGGCCGTGTGGACTGTGGATGAAGTTGAATACCAAAAGAGGAGACCACCAAAGATGACCGGGTAAGAGCAAACACACACATGCATATCAGTACATGCAGTCATATGCATTTATACACACACACGCATTTGTTTTCTTGGTTCACACTTGAAGTTGATGTGCGTGCTAGCTTATGGGTGCTGGCACTATGATTGCCTAAATAGACCCTCTATTATTACTAAGGGGCCAACTCAGCAATCCAAAAAAAAGGGGGGGACGGACTGCTGGCTTATGTGTGCGCACTGTATGTGTGTGTGTTTTTCCTTGTTTGTCGACACCATTAGTAAGCAGCTGTGTGAGATGCAGGAGAGGAAAAAACCTTGTTAGCGTATGTAAACAGATGTTCTCTCCAACTGCCAGGGAAAGCGGGGATAATTACACGCACACACACACCTGCACGCCAGATACCAGAAACGCTTTTATATGTGTGTATTTAAGCATCTGTTTACAGTCTGCGTGTGTTTCTACTTGTAACAAACACATTTGTGAGATTTGTCAGAGCGCTTTGGCTGAGGTGACATCTTTTCACATGTGCGCTCAATCTGTGATTCTCACCCCTCTCTCTCTCTCTCTCCCTCTATTTGTGTGTGTGTGTGTGTGTGTTGGTGTGTGTGTGTGTGTGTGTGTGTGTGTGTGTGTAGAAGTCCCACTCTGGTGAAAAACATGATTTCAGGCCTGGGCTTTGGATCCCTAAACGCCAGCTACCAGGTAAGGAATGCCCTCTACTCCCCCATCTCTCTCTATCTCCCTCTCTTTCTCTCCCTCAAACACACGCACACACACACACACACACACACACACGGCAGCCAATCGCAATCAAGGGCACTAATATCAATTCCCTCTTATAATTAGCAGATTCCCTAACGACGTTCACACAACCTCCCTCCTCCTCCCACACCAACACATACTCTCACCTCCCACCTCACTTTCACATGTGCCACCCCCACCTCTTCACACACACACACACACACACAGACACACAGACACACAAACACACACTAGACCCATCTCTTCACTCCTACACACATACATACACACCAAACCCACACACACATGCAATTTTGTGACTGAGATGATTTATAGCGTCAAGTAGTTGTCAATTAAGGTTACCGCATAAAATTATCGCCTGTCCCAGAAAATCCATCTCTGAGCCAGTGAGAATTCCCCCATCTTTTGTCTCTTTTTTTTTCCTGTTTGAGAGGGGAGGCAGGGTTAGTCTCTGTTGGCTCAGCCAGCGTCCAATCTGTCTCATCTACAAACAGCTGGATGTGAGTGTTTGGAGCAGTGACAGACGCTGCCCCTGTTGGTTCACTTGTTTTCCCTCCTGCAGACATTGATGTTTCATGTGTTTGTGTGTGTGTGTGTGTGTGTGTGTGTGTGTGTGTGTGTGTGTTTAAGATGAGGTTGTCGCTCAGTCTCACTTAACATCCCTCTTGCGACTCTCATGTGAACACACACAGACTTTCAAAACGGACTTAAATGTATAAACCATGATGAGGGAAGTACTGTACTGTATATAAGTGCCCCCTAGTGGTTTTTTAAGTTCACTAGCAAGTTAGTGGATCAGAATGTGCTCCATATGGAAGAGCTCTCATCAGAACATAAAGAAAAAACTCTCCGTCATCCTTTGTTGCTGTGAACACACTACTTACAGTATACATCAGTTCACCTCACAAACACATTTTGAACATTACGTTTTGAATATATTAAAGTTAAGTAGAGTTAAATGTTTCAACATATCTGGTTGTTGTGGACATTGTGTGGATCATTTCCAAACAGTATTTTTTTATTACGTCACACATCATTTTGTCATTATCATATAGCTTCTCTAATTTAATATTATCATATTGTTTGATAAAGAACTATTATATAAAGTGACCGTACAACTCTGTGTGTGTGTAGGCGGCTCTGGCCGAGAGCAGTCTGTCCCTGCTGAACAGCCCTGCCCTGGTGACCCCATCTGCGGCCAGCCTCAACATGCTGCACGTGGGCCACGATGATGTCAGCTCTACTGTGGAGCAGGTCAACAGCAACGGCAGCTGCAGCCCAACGCTCAGCCCTCAACAGTACAGGTACATGAAGACACACAAACACACACATGCATACACATATACATGAAGGTACAAGCAGACAAACACAAAACTGCTTCAACATATGCCAATTTACTGAGAGTATTTACATTTACTGTGTTCACATACGCCAGTGTATCAGACTAAAAGTGTGATTTTTTATTATTGTTATTATCTTTATAAAATGATTACTTATTGTTTTAAACTGAACAATCTACAACATCATATTCCTTGGAGAGTCTAAGCTCTATGGTGGTCTAAGTCTTGTTTCTGAGGCTTTTCCACTCAAAATACAGACATTCAACCCCAAGGGAAACAATTTTTACAACTAATGGTTATATTTCATGAGTATAAAACTGTCAGTTGAGCCAAAATAAGAAAAGTAATGCTTTCCCATAATCCAGATTGTTAGTTTTCCATTTATTTTTGAAAAAGAAAACGTAACAGTACGTTTTTCCAGAAATAATGACACAGATATACAGAAAGAATACTATAATACAATAATTATAATAATGTCTAGTTAATGTTGTGTTTATAGTATCGTTTTTGTGCTTTGATTGACAGGTCTGCACTAATCTTTAACTGCACTCATAGACACATATTTCCAAAACAACAAAAGAAAAATAGATAGTGCTCCACATAAGAGAAAAAATACATTTTAGTGTGTTTTGGTGAATTAACTCTTTTAAATGTTTCCAGGAGATATTTGGCATAAGTGTCATGAATAAAAAAAAATGTTATTGTCATCTGCCTCACTAACAGCTGTCTGCTCTCTCCTGCAGCCACCCGGTGCATGTGAAGGAGGAGCCCACTGAGGTGGAGGAGGACGGTCGGCCAATATCCCTCCTGGCTGGCGTCACACACAGCCTGCCATTGCCGAGCGACGATCGCGACCTGGAGGAGGATCTTCCCACCGAGGAGCTGGAGTAGGATGGATCCAAGACGGACCTGAGGGGCGGGACATAGCAAGCTCAATCCCAAGCCCTCTCGTCAGTGTGAAGAGGAAAAGATAGCTACACTTAAGCGAAAAGAGAGAAGAGAAAAAAGAGAATGTTTTTTTTTTTTTTTTTTTTTTTTTTGTTTGTTTGTTTGTTTTGTTTTTATGAAAATGCAAGCAACCAAGGACAACATTGAGAAACTCCAAACAGGGTTAGATGACCTCCGTTACTTTCAGACGCAAAAACAAGACTGTGGAGCACTGCTTTACCTCCATGTGTTTCTTTTCCGACACTTGGCTCAGAGGTGTAACACCACTCGATGCATACACACTCACACAAACACGCACACACACACACACACTGGCACACGCTCATTCACTTGTCAAACCATGCCTCATCATCCTCTTAAACCCTGGTCACATCAGACTCTATGTAGAGACCCCCCCCCCCCCAGAGGTTTGGACACACACTCTCTCCTCCTCGCTCCGCCACTCTGCATACACCCTCCTCACTGTTGTCTCGGGCTGCCTGGCTAGCCGTCTATCTCTACGTCAGTTGAGAAGACACACGGGTGTGTGTGTCAGAAAGAAAAAGACACACACACACATACACACACACACACAGGATCATGTGTATATAGATTTGGAGCAGTCACCTGGGGCTGTGCAGTATACCTCTCCTTCTTCTCCCCCCTTTGAGTCAATCACTTGCTTTTTCATTTTCTTTGATTTGATTGAAATGAAACTGTCGGGCTTTAAGATGGGGAAGGAAGGAAGGGAGGAAGAGTGCTTTCAAAGATTACCTCCAACAGTGCTCCAACACTTCAGCAGAGCAGGCTCTTGTCTCCATGTCTGTGTGCGAGCCCACAGCGAGGCCGACCAGATGAAGGCGTGACCCTGGTCCCTGCCCAAACTTCTGCCCCCAGCAAGACACTTAGTGACGGACATCTTTTAAACTCTTTGCTTCTAAGTGAGATAAAAAGAAGACATTTTCCTACCCGCCTCCATCCCTTCCCATCCCCCCTCCCCGAAAAGACTGCAGGAATAGGACCATTTGGTGCTGTCCTTCTCCTCTCCTCTGTCTATGGATGGAGGGATGAGCTTGGAACACTTTGAGAAAGAGAAGAAAAGAGGGGAAGCAGAGAGAAATGAGGGAGGAATTGTCTACAGAAATATTGTGACTTAAAAAGAAAACTGTTGATTATGGAATATAACAAGAAAAAAAAAACGTGTGGTAGCTTTTTCATTTCCTTTTTTTATTTGATGTTGTTATCATTGTTTATTTTTGAGGATCAATATTTCCACGGTGGCGTTCTGTTTCGACGTACCTTTTCTAAGGATGCTGTTTTTATTTTTGTATTGTAATTTGTTTGATTTACTCTGGTTGTTCACACCATTCCAAATGAGTATTGGCAAAAAAAAAAAAAAAAAAGAAAGCGCAGTATTGTCCCAACTTGTAATACCCGACCCCGACTCCTGCCCCTCTCCCTTTCAGTCCCAAGTGTAGCAGGCAAGAAATTTGGAAATAGCACTTAAAGTTGCCATTATCCAGACATATTATTTAACAGCTGAATTCTTTTTTGTTTAATTCTCTTTCATTCACTTGTTTTTGGTTGTTTATTTAGTTGAGAAATATCAGTAATGCTTTAAAAAATATATATATTATTACTGCAGTCAGAGAATACCTCATCCCACAAAGGTTCTGCCTGGAACTGTGTCCAAATTGATAAAGAAATGAGGGGGAATTCTTTCTGTGGGACACCAAATGTGGCAACTCTGCTCGGCTTCGATTCAAAGCTCTATGGTTGTAATAGTTACTGTGTAGAAGCTATCTGCAATTCACTGTGTGAGTTTGTGTTAAAAGGAATAGCACGTGAGATTTATTTTTTGTTTGTTTTTCCGTGAGCATAAAAAGCATTACTTTTCTCTACAGTGCCATACCAAATTTAACATTTACTTTAATCTATTATCTGCTTATTCCCGTTTTATTTTTGTTACAGGTAACCAAAGAAATATGTAGAAAACCAAAAACCCTGTAGATTATTTTGCCCTTTTTTGAGTTCCCTTTTTTCTTCTTAAAGAACTGGCCAAAAGACAACAAACCAGGAGTTTGAATTCTTACTATTGTATTCATATAAGTATTGTTTCGAAATTATACATGAACTTACAGTGCTGACCATTCCGAAAACCAAAGTGTGTAAAGCAAACTAGAATTTGGAGACATCAAAGCTTTTACATGAGAAGCGATTATTAATTACTCACATTAGATATGAGGCCAAAAACTAGTAATAACAAACCTCGCACAGTTCCTCCGAAAAAACAAAATGAAAGAGAAAAGAAAAAAGCACTTAGAGGTGAAACCCTGTCTCTCCCACGCTCAGGCTAAACTGTGTTCCAAACACAATCCCAGGACTGGCCCTACTACTGTATGAGCGGGCCTAAAATAAGGCACTCGTGAGGCATTTTGAACACAATCTGAGATGCCAACAAAAAGTGATTTTAAATGCAGAAAGAAAATATTTGGCTCTGTCGAAACACCTGGCTTTACAGGATACTTTTCTAGGAAAAATGCTCTTTGCTTTAAACACAAACATGCCCTCTTGATCTGTATCTAGTATTAGCAGGAAGAGGAAACGTACTGTAATGTGGTTACAAAAGTCACATCTTCAGACATGGAGGAGTTATTCCAAATATATGTATCTTATGAATATTACAATAAAGAGGGAACAAGTAAAACTAATGAAAATATACCAATGTAAGAGGAAAACAACCAAGGGACATCATGTAATTAAAAGTTGGGTTCATATTTTCATACTTTTTTGTCAAACTATCTCTTGCACTTCAGACAATTTTCTTGTTTAATGAAAGAACCTTTCTGATGACTTTGTGTTCAAACAGGACTGTTTCCTGTCACATTAGAGACTGATTTCTAACCAAGTACAAAGTGGCAGACAGACATCTTGAAACAAGATAAAAACCAAAAATAACACTACCTCCTTTTCAAAACGGTTCAATACATAGCCAATGGGAGACTGAACTCTCTTAAATATGTTTTTTTTTCTCCATTCTTCCTCGATAATAATAATGAATGCCAAAATTGTTGTTTCACTTACTGTATGACTGACAAAAAAACAAAAAAAAAACTATTTGGTGATCCGGACTCCCTAACGCATCTGCTTGAGCCCAAAAACATAGAGACGTTTCACTTTCCATGGAATTTAAAAAGACTACCTCTCCTTAAACCACATCTAAAGCACTCTCTATGTCTCAAAGTGTGTTGTGAAGTGCTCGCTATATATAAAAAAAAAAAGTTTTCTATCAGCTGTGTAAAACTGACCATATTCCTGCACCTGATCAACACTGAGCTATGTGAAGAGCCTCTCGACTGTGTGCTTTTGATTGTATGTGTGCATATTCATGATCGGGCTCTGCTCTCAGCCAATGAGAAACTGGTCCTTGATGGCTATGTGATGTTGCAGGGAGCTGGTTGTCAGGGGTAATGATGGGCAGAATATATCAGTGCCACCAGGACACACACACACACACTCACACACACTCACACACACACACACACACACACACACACACACACACACACACACAGGGGTATTACAGAAGCATAGAAGCAGGGCTATGGGTTAGTGCAAACAAAGGCTGTGACCATTCAAATATCCAAAGACCCACACAGAGCAGCACCCCCTTCACCAAAACACTCAAAGAGACGCTGAGAGGACTAACATACACTTAATGAAACTCATCACTACTACTATCCAAACCAAGAGGAACTGCTGCATACAGTACATAGATGATCTCTGACTTGTGCTTTAAGGTACACCTGTAAACAAAGCTGTTTTATAAAGATGTAGATTGTTCACAGGTCGCCATGTAACACTTCTGTTCTTTCTCCAGCTTGGCATAACATGATGTATTCTTGTATATTAATGCTTGACTTATCTCTCCAGGGCATTCTTTCCCATTTTTGTCCTTTGATTTCCTCTTCTTTTTTGGATTTTTTTTTCTGCACCTGTTTAGCTATTGTAAAGCTTTCAGCTCTGATTCCTATACTGTACTGCTAATGCTGAAGTATATGTATTTATCATATTAAGTGCTGCAGGTATCTTGGTTTAATAGTTTTGTTTTTGTTTGTTTCCATTTTTTCAGTTCTTCATAAAACGTCTGGGACGCTGATTTTTTAAGTGTATTATCTCGAAAAAAAATGAAAAGAATAAAAGTTAGATCAGTGGTTTAGGTAACACCTGTTTGTATATTTATCTTAGCTAGGTCTATTTTGATACTTTTTTGTCTCTGTACTGCATTTATGCATTTTTAAGGAAAGAAAAAAAACAAATGGAAAACAAACTAAAAAGTTACTTCATTATGTATTGATACCTCAGAAGGACTTTTTTCTCAAAGACAGGACCAAAACCTCCGAAAAGAAAAAGAGAAAAAAATGTAAGAATATGTAGCCCCTCTCTTGCTTTAAAAAATGCAGAGCTCTAGAAAGGTATTACTGTTGGTCCTTTCAGGTGCCAATATTGTGTCCCAGCTCCCTGTGACCCCCCCTCGCTCTGACCCCTGACCCCCGTCATTCCTGTGCTGAACTCCGACCCGCAGAGCTGTCAATCATCTGCAGGCGCCATGGGGGTGTCACTGAGTTACACACCTGGCTGGTGGTGACCAGTCACAAACCCCATCTCCCAGTCCCACAGAGGCAGATCAAAGACTGACTCTGTTGCATTTTTGATACTCCTCCTCTCACGTAGTCTCAATACCAAAATGTGGAATGGCTCTCAGAGATGCAGCTCATCCTCTGACTACCAAAGGCATTGCAAGCAAACATTGCTTAGTCCAAACTCCTGAACTGTAACCAAACTGTAACTAAACCAATGCCACAACCTTAACCAAACAAAAACCAAGCTACTTCCAAAAGTCTCCATCGACTTCACTGATCACCTTTACTGATAGCTGTTATCTCTCATTCGTACATTCACGTAATGGTGTTGTAAGACCAGCCTGCATCCTATTGGCTGGTGACTGACTCAATGGACAAAGGGAGCCCAAATCCTGGTGTGTGATTGGACAGTTCTGAGGTGTCACATGAGGGGGAAGGGACTCTCAAAGTGGAGCATTGCCTGACGGTATTATCGAGTAGACAGCCAGAATCCGATGGAACTACCACTTCAGCTCTCCTCTGGTTAAACCTTAGGAATGTGTGTACATTTTCAGCAGTGACTCTCTGTATTGTTTCTTAGTTTCAGTTTACCTGTTTACCTCTCTTTATCCTTTGGTTTTTTTGTTCTGTTTCTTGATATTTGAAAGTGTGACCCGAGTAAGAGGCGGGGACAGGGACTGGGTGGTGGCTTTAGACAGACAGTGGAGCCCAGCCCTCTGACCCTCCACCCCCGGGTAGCCATGTAATGCCAGTCACTGCCCTTTCCTTCATGCTGTATAAAAACACACACATATATCTGTGTATTTGTAACCTGAATCTTCTTGTGTCTGTCCATGCAGACAATAAAAAACTGTACAGTAGGTCTAGTTGCATGTAATCTGTACTAATTATTGACAATGGCATTATAAAATGCAATAAAATACTTATTACACTGTCCCACGCTGTGTCCTTGTTTCTTCTGCAGTAGTTTCTAAAAGGCATACATACACAAAAACCCACCTGAAACTAGTAACCACTTCACAAATTGTCATTTTTCAGAGTGTAGTGCCTGAGAAAGAATTAGTTTGAACTTCTATAATTATCTTGAAATATGAAGTCAAGTACAAGTATACACGTTTAACTTCCTCCAACTCTGTAAATGAAGCTATAATTGTGAAATATATGTATTATATTTACATAATATAAAAACATTAACTCATATAACATAATGCAGTTCAATTTAATAGCCCTGCAGCAAAACCCAGGTTAAAGTTTATAATTTGTTGAGACCATGTCAGAGGTGTCAATTGAAATCTCCAGAAATTTTTGAGTTTGTAGTTTGTAGAGCTGTTGCTTTGGATTACTTTACATTGTACATGTTTCCATCTTCCTGTGTCCACAGGCTGTTAATATATTATAAAGAAATAAGACAACATATCAGACTCAAACTGTGCTGCACTTGCAGAAAATATACAGTAATAAAGGCAGGTACTGTGACATTTTCTGTCTGTCAGATTACTCATCATATAAATGCTCTACTTTTGCAGTCTCTAACTGCTATGTATAATTATTAAAAAAACAATCAAGGCAACTACTGTTAATAATGGAAGTAGGCTGAATGTTTTTGGAGCATTGAACAAATTTCCTCTTTGTATTCTCTTGAGTCATACTGTACAAAAACTACAATAAAATGACTCAGTTTCACCTAAAAGAGACTAAATGTGCTGTACTAAATGTCCATGTTAAAATAATGTTCACCTGAAACATATTAAAGCCATTCAGCTGAGACAAAAAATAACATATTAGACATCAAAATCAATTTAAAAAAAAATCTGGAGATTCATCATGTATGGGAAATTCTCTTGTATGATTTTTTTTTTCTCTGTATAAAAATTTCATCCAAAAATGTGATAACTACTGTCCTATATTGTCTGCTGGCATAGGGCTCATTATTATTATCATTATTAAAGACAGTGTTTTACCAATACTACCTGATCATTTGCAACTAGCAGTTTTAATAGCTATGGTCCTAAGCTCTTTATACCAAAAACATGACTTCTTTTAGATTACAACATTGATACAGAAAAATACACTCTACAGTAACCTTTAAACAATGTATTTAATCATTCTTTTAGTGCCATCACTGTATATTAGTGTAGTCAATCCAACCTGACATGAAAACCTCATTAGATGACAACTACTGCTGCTCAGCTTTTAATTTTTACTGTAGAAGTTCAGTCTGTGTCACTCCTGCAGACCCACAGAGGTCAGCATCTGTTGTGATACAGAGAGTGGCCACCAGGAGGAGTAAACAAACCGGACAACACAAGCAGCATCTCACAAACACAAACCCAGCAACAAACCTCACTGTGGTCCACTAACATGGTCCCGCCAACAGGGTGGGCCAGAGAGTGCAGAACTGATAAAAGGCACAGAATGAACTACCTGTATTGTATGTGATGGATTGAATATAATATGGATACAAGTGGCTGAAGTCTAATTAGGTTGATGTATATTAGCTGTTTATGGTAAAAGAAAAACAACTAGTTTTTGTGACCTTTGTAGGCCTACTCTTTTTTCACCCATCTCTTCCATTTCTCCTTCTTCTTCTTTATCTGTCTCTCACTCTCTTTGCAGGTTTGGCACATGCCCTACAGCTTATCTTTAAACCTCAGCGCTGCAGTGCATCGTGGATGTGTTGCCACAGGGAGAAAAAAATGGAAAATGGCTGGATGTCTTTTGGAAAGTTGAAACTTTGTTTAATCTTGTGCTTTTAGCAAACTTCTCTGTTAGTCAGCTGGGAGGAAATTCACTCTTGACGCTTAAATCCCAATGACATTTGGTTTTTGGGAGAGACCCCATCCTGAGCCTAGTACAGACTTACGGGCACACACGCACACGCACACACACACACACACGCGCGCACACACACACACACACACACACACACACACACACACACGCTGGCATGCACACATCTTGAATACTAAGCAGAAACCTAGTAGCATATACTTGTACAAGGTGAGCCAGGGTGCAGAGCAACACACAAAGAGGTTATTCTTGGCATGGCGCAGTAGTGTTTGGCATAAACTTGATTCTGAAGCCCTGAATATATTTCTTAATGCTCATCTGGACAGAGTAAGCGTTAGGTGTGTGCGTATGAGTGTGTGTCATACATTTGTAGTCCTGTTTGTGTGTGTGGAGAAGGATTTGTCCACATCCTTATATCTGCTTGCCGGTGCATGTATGTGAACTTGCAATGCCAAATCAATCTGCATGTGTGTGTCTGTATGTGATTGAGTGTGTGGATGGGTGTGGAGGGCCGCTAGTCCCAGCAGCAATGGAGAGCACTGAGGTCCAGGCAGACCCTATGAGTCACAAAATAAATTTACTGAGAGCCATGCTGACATCTCTCTCCGGCTCTCCCCCCGTTCATTCACTCTGTCATCCTCCCTCTCTCCTCTTCCCCTCTGTGTCTGTGGCTGAAGGAGTGGGCTGTCCTCCAAACAGTATATTGACTCACTAAAAACAACACAACATACTGTGTATCTGCTGCTGCATGCATCCACATGGATCTGCTTACTCAGTTTAATGAGCTGAGACTCTCTCTCTTTCATTTTCTCTTCTGTCTGGAGGAGAATTAAAGCTGGCAATTTTCTGTTCTATGCTATATCCGACATGTAAACACCAAAGCTATGCACTCAGTTTGGCCTAATTAACTGTAGGTCCATTGTACATACCACATATTAAACAAATGATAACAACAATATGAACAATGCTAAGAAGTGTGATGAAAAAAACATTTTAAAATATTTTAAAGACGCTGTTGAGGAAGAAAAAAGTAAACAAGTAAAATAACATAGTATTACATTGTCTTAAAATTTTGTACATTTATTCATTACTATATCAATAATTAACACACACTTCATGGATCCAGTGAAGGAAATGGATCAGAATTTCTTAACTGTTTATCAAAGATGAGAATCGATGATATGCACCATCTGACTGTCAGTATTGTAGGTGCAGTATGCCCCCACTGATGCATAATTATGGGAAAGATAGCAATTAATGAAGTTGATTCTACATGGACTGATAACAGTCCATTTGTCTATTGTCTTACAGAGACTAACATTATCATCTGAAAATTGCTTGTTTTCACTGACCAACTGTCTAGAGAGAGAAAAATGGCAAATCCTCACATTTGAGAAACTAGAAAGAGTGAATTTTTTGCATTTAAACTTGATAAACGACTTAAATGATTCATTAATAATCAATGATTAAGTTTCTGCCGATTGACCAACTGATTCATGGCCTAATTGTTTCAACACTAATAGCATCAATGCACTGCAAATAAATAGTATTTTATTCTGACCCGCCAAAATAAATAATTGGGTTCAATCACTTTGTCTTCAGTCATTTTTGATACCATGAACTGCAACACTGGTGGAAATCTGTTTGGGCATTTTCTCCTTCAAAACATTTCTTGAAGTTAGCTATGAAATCTTACATTCTTGCCCTTTTGCAGGAGGAATAGTGGTGAGTGCAAGGCCTTGAAATAATGTCCTGAGATTCAGCTAAGTATAGTCATCAGGTTTATTTTTTCTGTGGGTTAATTTGCAGGCATTTCACAAACCAACAGCAGACACATACAGTAGCACAAGAAAGCTTTACAACAGTTCCCCAAACCTAAAGTCTAATAATGGTGGAAAGTAACTGAGTTAATTTACTTAAGTTCAATTAAAAATTTGAGGTACCTTCTTTAGTATTTCCATTTAATGCTACTTTATACTTAAAGTTCAGAGGATAGACTTTTATTCCACTATATTTATCTGACAGCTATAGCTACTAGTTACTTTCAAGATAAAGACTTTACATACAAAACATATGATCTACTCTCAAAATATAATGCATTATTATACATTAATAATAATAATAATAATAATAATATACTGCTCCCATGTAATATAGCCTACCAGTAATCATAACACAATAAATAATGTACAGTAACAGTAAGCCGGCCCTTCTGCATACTTTTCCTTTCAATACTTAAAGTACATTTTGCTGCTAATACTATTGTATTTGCAGGGTTTTACTCGTAACAGGGTATTGCTACATAGTACTGTAGTATTGTTTCTTTTACTAAAAAAAAAGATATGAGTACTTCTTCCACCACTGAAGTAAAAAAGGTACACAACAGCATATTGAGTCCATGGGATATTACAGCATTTAAGAAACATCAGAAACGCACAGCTTGCACAAATACTGGATTGTTGTCTTGGCTTTTAAATAAGAGGCCTCCAATTGTTAGTTTCTCAAAGGTATACTTTTCTTCTCAAGAACCCTCCCCTGAGAAGCCATGAATCTGATGAGAAAGTGGATGAAACTCCACCACTCCATGTGTGGCAGAGGGAGAGAGAGGAAGAGGGGGAGAGAGAGAGAGAGAGAGACAGAAAGAGAGAGAGAGAGAGAGAGAGAGAGAGAGAGAGCGGGCCCCAGCTACAGAACAAAAGCATCTTTGTGAGTGATTGGAACCACATTTTCAACCTCCTCTCTCTCTCTCTCTCTCTCTCTCTCTCTCTCTTTCTCCCTCTCCCTCGATCTCACTCCCAGTCACACCAGGCTGTTCAAAACCACTGAAACAATCCACGTCAAAAGTTTAGAATAATACTGAGACGGTCTCAGCAGATACTCTTTGTGTGTGCGTGTGTCTCCAGTTTCACTCCTCTGTGAACACACAAACGCGCACTGTACTCACATACACTCTGTCTGGACTCTCTCCCTCTTTCAATCTCTACATTTCCTCACGTCTGCCCCTCCCAGCCTGCTGTCTGCTGATCTGATGCCGGCCTGGGTCTGGATGTGGCATCTCGTGCCATCTGGTCAGAAGTGCTGGAACAGTGGAGCAGCTCTCATCTCAGTCCTCCAGCGCTGGCTAGCACTAGCTAGCGGAGGCAACCTGCTCTTTCTCTGCTGTCTCTCAGTGAAGTGGAAAGCCTCAGAGGCCTAAAGAGCAGGTCTACATGCTGTGAGAAAGGTAGAATTGCTTTAAACATACTGAGGCCTGGCATGACTGCCTTTGTGAGGACAACTTGCCCTTGGTAGTGTATGTAGCAGAACTTCTCTTTATGCTTGGCACTTCAGTACAGCCTCTAGGCTACAGTTGTGACTGTAAAAGAAAAAAAAGAGTTAAACTAAGTGATACAATGTGATACAGTGTGGTGGCATTTGTGCGATATTTGCGACCCTTTCATTTTAGTGTCACACCTAAAAACAACAATGAAACACATGTAATGTTGGTCTTCCCTTCCTAAATAGACATCCTTGTTTCATTATTTCATTCCATTGTATGAATGCTGGGTGATATTGACTAGCAAGGTACAAGGTAGTATATTGCAAGAACTCAAAGTCACAATGTGAGGTGAGAGACTAAAAATTGTATAATTTTTCACATTTATTACGCTTATCTGCTTTTTTGCCGAGAGTTGGATGAGAAAATTGATACCACTCTCATGTCTGTATGATAAATATAACACCAGCAGTTGGTTAGCTTAATGTGGCATAAAGACTGGCAACAGCTAGACTAGCTTTGTCCAAACCTAACAAAATCTGCCTTCTAGCCAAAAATAATACATCACATAACCTCCTGTAAAAACGGCGAATTGTCTTTTTTTACACCACAGTTTGTTCAGGTTAAACAAACAAGATGTAATGTGTTAATTAGTGAGCTTTAGGCAGATTTTGATGCCTTTTGACAGAGCCAGGCTACCTGTTTCCAAGACCCCTGTCCCGTTTCCAAGATTTATGCTAAGCTAAGCTAACCGACTACGGGCTGCAGCTTCATATTTACTGTCCACATGTTAGAGTGGTTTCAAGCTACTCATCTATCTCTTGGCAAGAATAAGAATAAGCATATTTCACAAAAAAATGTCTAATTAATTAATTCATTCCTTTAAAAGACAGTTATTGTTGAGGAGTGTGTGTGTGTGTGTGTGTGTGTGTGTGTGTGTGTGTGTGTGTGTGTCAACAGCAGCTCCTCTTTCATAATTGGAAGCTGATTTGATAGCACTGTTGGAGGTGAGGAATGTGGAAGGACACTGCCATATTTGTCTGCTTGGTGCACTAGACCTTGGACGGTCCAAATGTCCCTGTTCACCTCTATGTTAAGCAGCCAGAACCAGAACAAAGGCGACCGGCAAATCTACAAGGTGTGTATAACACTCACCACCTACTCTGTGACAAATGTGTTTAAATACCATTAAATAACCATAAAATAAGGTTGGATTAAATTACCATAGAGTACTGAATCACTAGAATTAAAATAATTATGTAAATAGTAAGCAATAGAAATTAAAGCTATCACACCGAACTGTAGAGAGCCTGGTGGGTGTGGCTGTGACTGGTGCTGTGGGGTGTGAGTCATGAACGGAAGTAAGAGGATGAAGAGCATAAGCTTTTCAGGAAACCGATGACAAGAAAATTTCTCCACTCACATTGTTCATGCTGGAATTGGGGGGAGGGGGGGGGGGGGTCTTGTACAAACATTGAAGACTTTAATGGAGCCACAATGTAATGTCAACAATCTTCAGATGTCTTTTGAAGCTTGTATTTGGTTTATTTATGTGACTCCTCTATTTTTATTACACCATAATTGCACAGTATCATTTCTGGCTGATGAGATGATATCAGGAGAAAGACGAGAATTTCCTCATTAACACCTTTAACGTATCCTGTGAATGAGCTGAAATGAACCCTGAATTTTAATTTGATATAAATTGAGAGTTGCTTTGTCCCATCCTGTTAAAAAAATCCCCTGCAGTGGATGACAAACTGGTAAGTTATGCATGTAAAACAGCAAGGGGAGCAACTGTTTGCAATGTGTTGAAATGAATTAGCTCAAAGAGACTTGAAATGCCGCTCGTCGTTGTTAATGTATTTGGTAAGTTTGCTTAAAATCCTCCATTGTTGGCATTTATTTTCTGAGCAGTGTCTCCACAGTAAATGATCTTTCTTAATTTCAATACATGTGTAACTAAATATTCAGTTCATAAAGTGAGTCTGGTCAGCTAAACTGTACTAAGTTAAACACAGCATGCCTGGATTCCTTACACAAACTGAAAAACAAACAAAAGATTCCTGCTGGAGCAAGACCTAATGCTACCGTTGCCCACACAAACTCTGACCCTCGTGCCCAGACAGATTCTGAGCCCCCACAGAGCACGAATCCTACAAACGCTTCACTGTCAAAGCCTCAGTGGTTCAGATGAGTGATTGTACGCACAAATTGAAAAGGAGGTTATCAAGTTGTTAGTAAAAATGAAGCCTGTCTCAAAAGCCTCAGAAGATTTGCTGCTGTGAATTATCCCCGTGCCCCTGTCACGCCTTCGAACATCAATCACAGAAAACACTCTCATCAGCTGCAACCTCCAGATGTCAACATGGCATGAGCAGACAAAGGCCTGCAGTATTTTTCTGTATTATGTGTGACCCAAGAAACAAATTTTTATATTTTGGTCATTTATTTTAGTTCTTGTGCAAGCCTAAGATAAACACAATGAACGTTTTACAACATTTTTCAACAAACCCTGCGGTTTGGAATATTATAAAGTCAAACTACTCTCAGTGTTACCCTCAACAACCCTGGAGCTCAGCTATGGTTTCATCTGTTTATCGGCAAGTTATTGCAAAAGATTTTGTTGAAATTTACTGGCCAGATTGCCTCAAGGATCATTTTGTTGGATTATCCTCATTAAAAACTTATTTCTTTCTAAGTAAAATAAACTACATAACATGGAGTGTTTTTCCATTTGATATTTAGACTATCCTTTTGTCTTCTTATCTATTTCAAAACATTTATTATCACTGGGTTACTAGTGATATCAAAACTCATAATAATGTGAATATCGGGTCCTCTGATGGCCACACCTGCATCACCAACTGTTGAAAAGAGACATGTAGAAAAGAGGAAAAACTGGTTGAGAATATTAGTGACTTAAGAAGACTGTCAAAGGTCATTATATTTACAATGTAAGTAGCACTAAAACACTGGTTTGACAGCTACTAAAAGATTTACAGAGACAGAGGTTTTCCTCTATGAATCACTCTTCAGTTGTCTCTTGTAAGTCCTTATTTGAATGACTGTAAATGCAAAGACATACAGTACATGTTATCTAGCCTCCGCAGTCAGTTTGTATTTGAACTATTTTACCTTTTTTTATCCACTACAGATGCCAAGTGTGATACATTCAACATGTATTGAAGAAATCCAAGAGAAAGAAAAAGAAATAATCTTTTTTTGTCTCAATTTTCATTCCAGTTACAAGAGTACAAAATTGTTTTTTCAGTGTTATTTGTTTATCAGTAAAAACCCTCACTTACTGATGATATGTTGTTATCAGTTAATTATATGTGCCAAGTTTATTTTCAGTATCTCTGTTTTTTGCATGGAACTAATGCTGGAATTTAAAAAAAAAACAACAGCTCAGGTCAACGACATACCGTTATAAGGGGGAGTGCACTTACAGTAGAAGTGTTTCTTCTGTTGTTTCACTTCTATTACTGCGATGAATCATGAGTCATCACTGACAAATTAACCTAATTCAGTTCTCACACAAGGCATTTTAGTTGGCCTCATGCAGGAAATAATGAGTGAAGAAAATTCCCACAGTGAATCACAACAACATAAAACTAACAACACTGACCCTGCACCAGAAAAACTAAAGTTTGGATCTCTTGTCACGTCAGAGCACAATACATATAGCATCCTAAACAAAAGCCACTGATTTGAAGATGTAAACATGTTACTAAATGCTATACACTATAACCACAAATTGTTCTTGAAAAATATGTTCTAATTAATTAAATGATTTAAAAAAAAACATCATCTGGCTGATTAAAGGCACCTGGAGATATTTTCCTGTGTATAATACACCTATTGTTTTTAACAACTGAAAAGATACAAATACTGTATAGCAACAATGACCCCATATGGAGGGGAATATGGTTAATTTGCTATAAGAGATTAAAATGCAGATACCATATCTTAAATAGTGATCATGCTTTTAAGTAATTATGTAGTTACCTGCATTATTGCCATCTTCACAAAGTCTATTATTAATGAGAAAACATATGGTTCCTGGTCTCATAACTCCTCATGAAAGCTAGCCTAGTGCTGCTGTGTCTGGTTCGGGTTAAGGGGTAATTATATGACAGTATAGTTCAGCCCAACTAGTTTCTTGCCTGGAGGAAGCACAATCACTGCTGACTGTAGTTTCCTGTCCAATAGTTGCAGCACATAACCCTGAGGCACGTATAGTGGGAGTGCAGAGAGTAGAGAGACCGAGTGCACAGGACGGATACTGCTCATTTTAAGAGTTTGAACAAGTTTGGGAAGGCGGTGTAGTTAGATTTTTGTGTGCATAAACGTGTGAGGTGAGAAACCTGCAGTCCAGACAGAGTGCTCAGCGAGCTGCCTGCAGAAACACACAAGCTTCCCAACATCTGGTCTGCTGGAGGACGGGGCGAGCCGGAGAGAGAAAGTTGGGAGGCGGAGAGAAAACTATCTCCGCTGGAGGAAAATGCATTGAATTGGGAGTTTAGGTCACCTACATGAACCGGGGAGAAAATTCGTGGTCGTGTTAAAGTGACAAGACCGGAGGGAAAGAGGAGGGGAAAGGTCTCGGAGGGTGAGAAGTCCATCTGGAGCGGTCAGAGAATGAATTAGCCCAGGCTCGGTTGCACCGTGCCCCAGCCAGAGAGAAGGTAAGAAGTTGTTTTCTTGTGCTGTTGTTGAAGTTCAACGTCAGTTATCGTGAAGTATAAATGCAGGCAGATAAAGGATCCCCACACTGAGCTGAGCTCGGTCTGAGCATGCAGGGACTCGTTTTGGGAAAGCAGAGCGCAGACATGCAATAAAGGTAAACACAATACGTCCGTTATTAGCTAACAGTAACATTTAGTATGATTATAATCTAAAATTCAGCCTGAAAATCTTTTGGGAAGTAAGACGTTGGTGTATATATTTAAGTTAGAAGTTTGGCACTGTTTTTGAGTGTGTGGTGGGATGTCATTCCCTTTTTCTCGAAACTTCTCACAACTTTTTTTTACTGTTTAAAAACATAAATTAGGCCCTTTGCTGCTTTTTTTTAATCTTTTTTTTTTTTTAGAGTGATGTAGTTTTTATCTTTCAAATACGCACACGGTAAACTTCGCTTCATCAAGCGTTTTTCACAAAAACCTGGGTAGGTATAGTCGAAAGTTTTAGGGCAGTGAGTGCGGAGCTCCATCGCGGGGGCGCGCAAACAGCTGTCCAGTTGCTTTGGTAGGGTAGGCGCGCGCCAAACACACGTTGGCACGTGACACATACTCAACTTGTCCCGTCTTATTAATTAGTTAGACTGTAGATCGCTTCTGACCTCTTTAAGATATCAGATAAAAGACATGTAAGAAGTATAAAGAATGGAATAACTGAAAGTCAAACTTTGTAACAATTTGGTAAGAACTAAGGCTGTAGTTTTGGGCCAAAAATAACTTTCAGCCTATTATTATTTAAGTATTATACATTCTTTCTGTTATACTCTCCTCTAACTACTTGAATAATGTTCTCCAGCAGCCTTAAATTTATTATGAAGTAGATTCAAAATTTGATAAAACAGTTTTACACCCATCACATGCGTGTGGACATAATTTATCTGCTTGTTTGGGAGCTTTAATGAATCAGTTTCATTACTAAAATGATTGAAATATTCGAATCCAAGATTTCAGTTTTTATGCACTTTATGCACATTTCCTTGTGAGTCTGTATGATATATTGTACTTTGCCATCATTGGACATTTTGGGATCTACTGATTGGGATTATGAATTAAACTTCTGTGAATGTGAACAATGTTTAGTTAGCTTTTGTTTGTTTTGTTTTACTGCTCCGGTTTTTGTGTGTTTTTTAATACTTTTTTTTGTTATTTTAGATGAATTACTTTGTTCCCCATCTTCTTGTGCTGCAGTCTTTTCCCATGTTTTAATGTTGAAATGTTTAATCTTGATGTGACCCTACATAAGCATCTTAGAATGTTTTAAAATGTTATAGATACATAAAACTACCATTATTATTGTGTATTTGCTCAACATAAGTCTAAAGATATTAAAAACAATTAAAATTAAGCAATGATTAGTCATATCCACTGTGTTACCACTGTTTCAAGCAGCAAACCGGTCTGTTTCTTCAGTTGTTTTCGAAAGACTCAAAGGGATTCATGCTGCTTCAAGTTTTGCCTGACAACACCTCTCACTATGAAGCACAGCTAAGACAATGAAAAATCTTTCATGTGACTCATGCAGCGATTTCTGTAATAATATTTAGGGCTATTTCCTCTCTCAGGCTCACTCCTTGCCCCCCCACCTCCTCCAATAAGAGCCAGGCCTACGCCCAATGGATGAGGAGAGGAGTGCCCCTGCCATCTCCCCAGAGCCACCTGATGATGGGGACCCCAGTCCAAAAGCTCCACAACCCAGTTCACATTCAAACTTCACCACAGAGAGTGCAAACAGCTGCCTGAACCCAAAGCCATGTCCCAGTACAGGTAAGAAGGAGGCTGCAGAGAAAAAAAGTGACAAAAAAATGCTCTCCATCTGTTTGTGTATATTATTAGAGAGAGAACACTTGATGGGTTATGAGTTATGCGATGGGTCCAAACATGCCTTGAATAGGCTAATTTTTATAATTACTAACACCAAGCTGTATTATAACTCCTTCGTTGTTTTGTGGTTTGTGTGTGTCTGTATACACACAAGTGTGGCTGGCTCAAAGAAAAGTGAGACAGAGAGTAGTTATAGAGTGATGAAGCCATTTATTATGAGAAAGAGGAGCTAGTGGACTACTGCTGAGAGAAAAGACTTCTCTATGCTCTCTCATGCATGTGAACCTCATTATGGTAGAAAGTTGGCCACTATGTGTGTGAGTCTATAGCTGTATGTAGCACATTTTCCTTTCTTTATAAGCTGTAGGAGACCCTCTCACCCTAAAACAAGAACAGACTGATGTACTCACCAATGAGAAACTGGTTGATGTGGAATAGTCTTGTGTCACTGTTGTGTGTAAAACTTTAAGACTGATAATTAGTAATTGCAAATGGTAAGTGGAGAAGCTGACTTCTATTGATTCGCACTAAATACCAGCAAAGCCATTGTGTGTTTTGGTCATAATGATTCATTAGGTCAGAGGCCTCACCACTGACAGACACAACAGTTGTGTAGTGAGTTGATAGGGGGTTGGTCTGTGAGGAGGGTGGGGGGGGGTGTGACGCCTTGGATGATCTGAGGGGTCAGGACCAATTCAGTGCTCTGGAACGTTCAGAATCACCAATGGGACTCTTGGGAATTTGGGAATGAACCCATGACCTTTTCCCTTTGTGTGATTGGTCATGGTAAGGGTTGACTGGCAGTAGGGAGTGGACAGGAGGACCAACTCATAGCAATAGTATGCCTGAATGACTCATCGGGGATTGGCTGAAAACGCATCAGTTTCCCTCAAGCTTCAGTGAGAAAACGACAGCTCTGACTTTGCAGGACAGAGTGCAGGTTCTGTGCGGTAATTAGGGTAGGTGTGGTTAACAGTTAGGGAAGCGTGCAGAGATTTAAGTGGCTTGTTGCCATGGGAACCTGCCACAAAATCTTCATTGGTTGATTAAGTTGTTTTAGTTTGTATTCTTTTTTCTTTTTTTTTTTGCTTTTTAAAGGCAAGTCTCAACCCAATCTTTTATGATTGCTGTGTTGAATTTGCAAAACACAGAATCCAACACGCACATCTCTTCTCTCTGCTACATTGTGGTGTACCATGATGAGTGTGAGTACAGCATCCGATTTAATCATAATAACCCACTAAAGAGTTTTAGAGTTATTAAACAGCAAGTTTGTGCCCAAACATGTTCTTGTGGCTGTGCTGACTTTACCTGCGCTCGCTCCTCAGGAACACCATCACAAAGTACACTGTGGCCTCTCCCACTAAAGTTAGACAGCTTGTCTGGCCGACTGGTCTAATGTGCGTGTGTGT
The DNA here is from genome assembly GCF_910596095.1 of Thunnus maccoyii. NCBI lineage: Eukaryota > Metazoa > Chordata > Actinopteri > Scombriformes > Scombridae > Thunnus > Thunnus maccoyii. Next base: position 13,911,929 of record NC_056535.1, on the reverse strand, counting down.
GTGTGTGTGTGTGTGTGTGTGTGTGTGTGTGTGTGTGTGTGTGTGTGTGTGTATAGACTGAGGGTAGGTTGGTGAGCCAGGGTGGGGAGGAGAAGATTGGTCAAGCTACCACTGAGGGCAACAAGGCCCTGCTTTCAGCGCTCATGATTCACCCCTCACCACCCATTCCTCTGCCTGCAGAGCAAGAGGGCAACACAACAGACACAACTACAGTGAGAACACACAGCTGAGAACACACACACAACACACAGGCACATATAAAGATCTAACTGAACACCATGAATGTATAATCAGAAATGGATAACTTTTTTCAAGATGGCTCCCCTTTATTCTAATGAAAGTTTCTTACCCAAAAAAGGTTTTTCTCTTCCTGGTTTGCCTCTACATTGTGCAGCTCATGACACATGAATTAGTGTCTAATTTTCAATTCCTTAATGATGTAATGCTCAAAAACACAGGGTTTTACCAATATTAAATCTTTGTGGTTTAAAAATGCAAATACAGAACAAAGAACTGACCTTGTGAGTAGTTGGAAGTGTGCTATACAGTTTCACTGACGTGACTTTTATAATGATATTCTGTGGGGAAAATGTTTTCAGAGACGCGGTAGATTTTTTAAATTGCAGTACCACAGTGGGCCACTGGGTCAAAGTAGCAGCACCTCTGACACGTCACATCCGGCTCTCGTAATTCATGGTTTTGCCACAATGCTTTATGTATATGGTTATGGTATAAGGTGGGTGCTTGTCTGTGTGCAGATCAGCACATATAGCGTAGACACCAATATCACTGACACCTGCAATTGAGCGTAATCTGATGCAACAAGCCCTGCAAAAAATAATGGCTTTTTCTCTTCAGTTTGGTTCAGACCATGTTAAAGGGTTATAGATTCATTTCTGTTGCACATTCTTAGGCCATGGTTTAATAAGAATTTTTGACCCTGTTCTGTAGTAGCCAATCACAATGCACAAGATTAGTCCAGAGAGAGCTTTTAGCCTTCTTGTCACCCCACAGTGGGATAACAGTCTTCTCTGCTGTTAGTGTGTAAAGCCCTGCTCAGTCATTACAAGGCCATTGAATGGTGGTGTGTGCTGACAGATGTGTGCCTCTCACTGTTGTGAGTGTTGCTCTCGCTCAGGCATGAAGATGCAATGAGGCCATCTGTTTGTATAGGAACCTCTTACCTACATATGTTAACCTTTATTCTTCATCCCCACTAGTGTCTTTTTCACTCTATTTTTTTCTCTTTCTCTATCTTTTTTTACCCGCTTCTCTGTGATCGTCTTTCTTTATCTCGCTTTCTGTCACTCTCATTTGTTTTTATATCATAATTGAAATTTGATAGTACAGTTTTCAAATTGCAAGAGCAGCGTTTTTTAACAATAACTGCAGGAGGGGAACATTTTAGTTTGCAACTATTGCTTTTGACACCTACTGTTGCTGGAAATTTTATTCAGCTGTAGCTAATTAAAGTTTAATCCCACAAGTTGGCAAGTCTATGAAAATCTTGGCTGGTGTCTGGTCAATATGCTCTCTGTGTGCCTGTGATTTTACTATTTACCCTTGCTCAATGATCTTTTTTGGTCAAGAGAGAAACACCAATGTCATTTTCAGACAGGTAGCTTGCAGTTATCATGTTATTAATCAAATGTAAATGACAAACATCTGAACATAAGTTGAAATTTCCTAGTTAAAACTTCCTAGCACATCATACTGCATCATCGTCCTGTCTCTAAAAATACAGTTCAAACTGGTCACCAGTATCATTTGTCTGACATCAAAACTTTTAGTGAGCTACCTTGACATACGTGACTTACCAAATGTTTGTCCTTATCAGGTTTCGTTTCTGTTATAAATGCATATAACTTCAATTTTGACTTACATCATTTTACTTAAAATGATTCTATCTGTGTTTACATATTTCTCTACATTGACTGTTTTGAAAAGAAGAGGGTGGAAGGACCTCAACAACAGGCAACTGCTCCATTTTATCTGAGTGTTTTTCTAAAGAAACAAACTATTTGTGATAATGCTCGGTACCTATCTTTGTAGTCCACAAAAACAGGCCTGGAGTAAACTTTCTAGAAAAGAATAACAGTTCAAATAGCAATTGTAATATTGGTCAAATTACAATTAGATATTTTCCTTAAATTGCTCAGCCCTACTCTATATATTTGCATCTGTAGGCTGTGTAACATTTGTGTGTCCATCCTGTTCATGCTCTCGTATATGTGAAATGACTCCTCTGTCTATGTCACACTCCAAACTACATTTATTTTATTTTATCTCTCTCTCTTCATTCCAGTGTTTAGACGCTATTTGCCTCCTCGTTCCTTTCAGTAACTGAGGTTTGTTGAGGCTTGTGTCTAATTCGGTTTCACAGTGATTGAAATAAACCAGGAGTCATTTCAGGCATTTTTACAGCATATTTGAGCTACGAAAATGAGCATGCTTTTTTTTACTTCACCATCTCGCAAACATTTGAGAAACTGTTGCTGCTTCTGCTCTGGTGGCCTGCTCTCTCTCTCTCTGTCTCTCTCTCTCTCTCTTTCTCTCTCTCTATCTCTCGCTAACTTGCTCTCTCTCACCAACTCTTTACTTGAGTCAGTCTCTTGAATCCTCACAACCTCTGTCATAAACTCTTGACAGATCGTGTCAACATGATGTGATAGTCAATCAGCAAGTAAGCTGTCGTGTTAAGACACTTGAGCCAGAGGCCAGTTACTGCACATTTACTGCCACAGTGACAAAGATGGCAGTAACCCCTTCATGTGTGCACTTGTTGTCTCCTACAGGTTCAAAAGTGGTGGAAGTATTATCCTATGTAGAATCTGACTGATACTTATTTTGGGTACTGATGCCCTAGAAGAATACAAATCAGATAACAATTTATACATATTACACAAAGACAAAACAACATTTTGTGATAATGATGTCTCAGTGAAGTCTGAGTATTTTACAGTTGAATGATAAAATGTATTATCAAAAATGGCTGTAACAATATAGTTTAATGGTAAATGTAATTGACATTTAACTATGAACAAAACACATAAAACAAACAATGTGCCAGTCAAACATTTGTTGCTTCAGTATTCGTTTTGGATATCTGCCAACATACATGCTGATACCAATATAATAGTCATGATAATAATAACAGCTGTATTTGTAAAGCATTTTTTTAAATCAGGACTGCTTTTAAAACTGTAAAGGGATGAATAATAATACATCAAATAAAATACATGGAACTTAATTAAAAGCCATACTCAGCCAGGATCACTGATAATTAAAAAACCCTCTAGGTTAATTTTATATCCACCTGTTTTAATTATTACTTTCAAGAAATCCTGTTTTTTTCCCATCTGTTCAACATGCTAGATAGCTCTAAATACTACAATACCCAAGATCCTCAGCTGTCATTGTTATAGAGAGGAATCCAGACAGAGGCACAAATTACAGCTGTAGTTCAATTACAGTGAAAAATGGTTTGTCATTGCAGTTGGGAATGAAATATTGTCTCTCATGAGAAAGAATTTGAAGCTGTGTTTGGATGTTTCTTCATGAAATGTGCTGTAGGAGTCAATGCTAAATGCTCACCTTATATTTTTACTGTGAGTCACGTAACATTGTCTATGGAGAAAATGAATAGGACTTCTGGAACCAGGGGCACCTGAAATACCTCTTCTCACTTTGTAACTATTCCAGAGGTTAGGAAATCTCAAGGCTAATATATTTGTGATAACCCAATATCAGGCTGCAGATGCATGCGTTAGAGCAGTGTATACATTTCCCATTGCTTCTCAAGATGTTTATTTCGATCTGTTTGTTAATTCACATGGTCTCTTCCTGACTAGTGATTTCCGTTTACCCTTGACTGTTTATGACTGTGAGACTGTTTGTCATTATTTTCATATGTTGTACAGTACAGCATGTGCGTGTGTGCATCTGGTGATGGTGTCCATGTTAAGCAACCTTGACTTCTCAGGCTCCTTGAGTAAGATGCAGCAGTGTTACAGTCAGTTAGCAAAGCAGCTGTATTTTCCCAGGAACCAGAGGAATCTCAGAGACAAAGTAACACAATTAAATACCCCTTAAGCCTGTTCAACAGCAGACAGTTTTTGTCTTTAATGAGCTTACACTGCTTCATTCTCTCAGCAGCTATAATCTCTGATTTTGGACATATTCCAGTGCTGCACTCTTACAGCCCCTCTACACAATGTGTGAATCTGTGTGTGTGTGTGTGTGTATTTGCTTTCAGCTTTGGGCTGGATGGCAGCGAAAACAATTGCTTATTCTTTCCTTTTCACTGTGTGTGTGTATGCATGTATAAGTGTGTGTGTGTTTGTTAAAGGAAACAAATAAAAATCGCACCGTTGCTGTAGTTGTGTGCTCTTTTCTTTGTATTATCCTTCATCCCGGTCAGAACTCCAGCGTTGCTGTGTGGTTTCAATCAGTTCCAGTCATTACTGTTGGCCAGAGAGCTACTACTGCGTCGTCTCCACTAACTGCACTCTGCTGAACATTATTCTGCTTGGTTGCTCTCCACCTCATTTCATTGTGTCTTCTTTCCAGTTCTCTCAACTGTTATCTCTATCCTTATGTTTTTAAGAGATGAGTCAGCAGGGTGTGAGTGTGGACACCCATTTGTTAGTGCACTTTCAAGTATGACTGCAACAGGGATTATTATCGATAAATCGATGAATCATTTATTCTTTAAAATGTCAGAAAATGGTGGAAAATGCTCATCAAAATTTCCCATAGGCCCAGGGATGTTTTCAAATTATTTGTTTGTCAATCCAAAACCTAAAATTAGTCCATTTACAATCATGGAACAGAGAAATACTCAAAATGTTTTTTTCAAAATGCTGCTAATTATGAAAAAAATCTGAAGCTAGAACTAGTAAATGACTTATTGATTACCAAATTGTTGTCAATTGAGGTTTAGTTAATTGACCGTCCCTTATTTCAGCACCACTGGTGTAATTGAACACTAGACAGTATTAAAGAGAGGTGTAGTTAAACATTATGTTTGTGAATGAGTTTCACTTCAGCCTGTTTGCTCTTGTCTGTGGGTGGTGGGTGAGGGCACAAATGTACTGTATGTCTTTGCCAAAGGGATGTACACACCTTAGAGACGTCCTTTTGTATGCGCATTAGAAGTCTGTGCTGCTAAAGAAGTATTAGAGAAGCTGTAGGGACATGGTAGAGGTGGTTTGAAAGGCAGCAGGTAAAACTCTGTTCTCCCCCTCAGAGATCATACCAAGAGGAACAGCAGGCTGGTGATTTAGGATATGTCACATCAGTTGCCTGCTCATATAAACTGTACGTGTGTGTTTGTGTGTTGTGTTCATAATAACCATTACCCTATGTGATGCATATGTTTTTGCTTTAATAGTGAAGGTTGTGTTTACTAGAAGACTTGAAATTCCTCTGGATCGCCCCTTCAGGGCCACTGACACGTGTACATAGACCAAACTACAAGCACACATGCACACACACACACACACACACACACACACATACACAGTCAAGGATGCACAAACAAATACACATACTCACCGACACGTGTAAACACACAGCCAGATCTCTTCGGCGGCTCTTGATTGCTCTGGTCTGATTTGAATTAGAGGCTCATCTTTCTCAGATCTCAGAAATGGCTCTGAGGTCGGGCGGTTTGGTGGTTTGATGCTGATGCCAACACACAATTGGTTGAAGGCCTGCTTGGATGGCACTAGGGGTTTGGTGGGGATGTGTTTAGCTCCAACAATCGTGGTTAAGAACGTTTACAGAAGGAAAGCTTTGACTGAGTCACAAGACCTACAGAATTTTAACCCATAGTGCTCCATTGGCATCAGTCTGAATGAGACTATTGTGTTGATGCATGGAGGGGTTAAGCTGATCACATGATTAAACTCTTAGTAGGCATGTACACGTGTTATACAGATATTCAGCTACCTGGTGTACGTATGTAAGGCTCATTCACTCTCCCAAGAAGGGCAGAGATGCTCCCTTTGACTTTTGTCACACTTCCAAGGAGTTTGCACAACTCTTGTCTAGCTAAATCTGTGTTTCACAGATGTAGAAATTCTTCCTGATTCTTCTTAAAATGATTGAGAAACTGCCCTTTTCCCTTCCCGAAGTTTGCTTACACAGGGCTTTCGTGTGGCTTTGGTAATGACATAATCGCCCCCTGAAAGCAGCTTCCAAAGAATGAGAACAAAACAAGAAAGATGCTGAGTATAACCCACAAATGCCACCTAAAGCGCTTTTTGTTGAAATTATATTTCTGATCTCAGTATTCTAAAAAAACCTGCCAAATGCCTAAAGTCATTAAAGTAAATTGTTGCCTGCCAGCACATATATGAGGTATATTTTTTAATGATCTTTCATCAGTATTTTGATGAAATGGATAACAGCTGCATGGACAATGGATTATAGGAACAGATTGATGTTGATGAGTTAGCTGATAACTGATTAACTAATGGTAGGAATATTATACATTAAATTTAAATGAATTATTACAAATACATGAATACATGTATGGTTGGATTTATTTTCTTTTTGCTGAAACCTTATGCAGAGTGTTAGGTGTATAATACGGTAAATGCAAAAAAATAAAATACAAGACAGTAAAATAAGGATAGATGGATGGGTTTATGTAATGATAGACATGTACAGTGCATGTCACTGACATACATAGCCTTTTATACACATATGTATCTTCGAAATAGACATTTGCCAGTGTCGAGGGCAACAGTTCTCACTAGTGGCTTTCATATCTGAAGGAGGCTGATTGAGACTAATGGATACAACATGGAAGACAAGGCCATAGAAATGGCTTCCACATGCAGAAGACAAAAACACAGTGTATGGATAGAGCTGGTAGCTGATGTAGGAGAGTAGCACTGGAGTATGAATTACATGTGTTTTATATATATGTGTGTGTGTGTGTGTGTGTGTGTGTGTGTGTGTGTGTGTGTGTGTGTGTGCCACTGTCTAATAGAACGGAAGAGCAGGAAGCACTTCCCATCCCCTCAGGTCCTGTTTACGTCTCCTCTAACTTCACACGCACAGAGATCTCACTACACACAAAAATGCCTGCAAATACATAGACACATGGGAGCATAGGTAAACACTAATCCTCTGCTTAAGACACTGTTCCTCTTCATCAAGGTTAGAACACCTTACATAACCAAGTGATTCAGGCCAGTAGCTTTGATATACTTTATTTTCTAAGAAAATAAAGAGAGTATTCCTTCGGGCAGGGTAAAGGTGCCCAGAAATCTGGGCAATCTGGGTTCATTGTTTAACAATACAGAACATTACAAACATTTCAAAAAGCATCAAAAATTGAACAGTATTGAATTGATTCATTGAATGAATTAAATAACAGATTCACTGTGTCAACATTTTGAGCTTTAATTTTGACAAACATGACTCAGACTCATTGTTACAATAGTTGTCATCAGTAAATGTAACACTCAGTATCATCATGGTTATTTTTTGTGAAGTTATTAGGTTTTGGTAATATGGAAAAAAGATATTACTATAATTATTATAGAGTTCCATCTATCAGTATGTTATAAATAAAACCTATGCTCATCTCATGGAGTCAGATGCCTTTTGTGTGAGTGAAAAAGTAAAAAATACGTGTTAGAAGTATTAAATGTTTTTTCTCAGTCTTTAACAGATTAATTTTTGCCATCTTTAAATGAGAATTTTGTCATGATTTGATTATAGGGAGACTGTAAGAATAATACTGAAATCATAGTGCAGTAAATGCAAATTAAATTGACCCTCTCTATCGTAGATAATCTAAGATTATATAAAGTTTACTTATCCTGTAAGTAAAATGCAAACAGACAAAAAACAGACAACACGTCATGTTAATAGATTTGTGTTTGCATTTTTATTTGGTGATCAGCTGATCATCATCAGCTGATCATCATTGGTGCTAATGACTTCATGTTCCTGCATGGACCTCTGATATGTACCATGTTTGCTTCTTGTAATGCTTTAATGAACTATGTAAAATTTTTCTCCCTCTACTGTGCAGATGTTGGCCTGTACTATCAGTACAGTAGTTGTATTTGGAAAAACACAATATCAGAACCAGATATTTAGACTCTATCAACTATTCAGCTCATTCTTACAATCACATTTTTGTTTTTATTGTGTCATTGAAAGAAAACACCTGTGTTATTTTGCATCTTTCTTTTGCTTTTGAGTAAAATAAAGTTTGCTTTTGCAGCTCTACTCTACAGCTGAATAGAGCAGACTATACAGCAGAATATATCTATAGAGTTATGCCAAATATGTGAAGAAATTTATTTGTAAGAGTGAAGAGGGAATGTGAATTTGGAGACGAAGAGTGTGAGAGGCAGGGGACAGGAACGAGAGAACAGATAGAGAAGTGAGCTGGAGTGGATAGAGTAAATAAACATAGCCGGGAAGTGTTGAGTCCATGCACAGGACGTGTGTGTGTGTGTTGTGTGTGTGGTGTGTGTGTGTGTGGGTGTGTGTGTGTGTGTATGTGTGTGTGTGCGTGCGTGTGTGTGTGTGTGTGTGTGCACGTGTGTGTGTGTGTGTGTGCACGTGTGTGTGTGTGTGTTTATCAAACCCAGCTGGCTCCCATTTGCCCAGGAATGAGTCTGCACCTCTCAGAGGCCCAAGCCTGCCCTGCTTTGAAGGCCTCTGTGTAGTGTATGTGTTTGTGTGTGTGTGTGTGTGTGTGTGTGTGTGTGTGTGTGTGTGTGTGTGTGTGTGTGTATGTATGACTGCATAGTACCAGTGAACACATAAAACACCCAGACACTGTATGTATATGATGTGTACATCCACTTATATGTCCATTTCAAACACACACACATACACGCACATATAAGTCCACTCTCAAACACAAACGGACACCTACGCACACACATACACCCACACAGATTTCAGGTTTCACAAGCGTGCACATAGACCCCTAAACAGTCCCAAGGGGTGTGATTTAACTGCTTCCAGATGCAAGTTCAGTACAGAGCACACACCAACACATAGACACATACACACACACACGGACAAAATCTTCTGCTTTGTTGAAGTCAGCAGAACTACTCTGTTTAAATTAATTAAGTGCTGGTGGATGGGAAATGACATGGGAGGAGACATGTTTACTACAAGTGGGAAAACGGCTTGCTGCTGATACCTGATAATATCCACATGAAAAGCTGCTACTCATGCAGGAAATGTGAATCACCTTCAAAATAACCTTAACATAAACATAAGACTGTGTGGTCTCACAGACAACGAATGTCTTTTTTAAAACTTTGGGTTTGTATTTGTGTATGTTTGCTTTTCAGACGTGGCCAACACCTACACTGAGCCCCTCATATTGAGGTCAAATGTCACCCCAGAAAGGTTGCTAGGCAATGATGGAGACAATGGCAAAAGCAGCCTCCCGCACTCTGCGCTTACGACACCCAGCAAGAGTATCACATGTGAGTAAATAGCACACTCTCACACAAAAAGTTCACACTTAAACACACAAATGGAGAGAGACTGGTGAGTGTTTTATTTCCATTACCGATCATTGGTCTGATGAGTCACATAGTCCTGACCTTTAACAAATACATTTACACACACTGAAGAAATAGGTCAGGTAATCAAACACACAGACAGAAATATCTACATTGTCAGCTAAGTAGGTTAAGTTTGTGATTTCTGAACACAAGCAGGTCTGCACCTAAATCTCCACACTTAAAATGAAACACCTCTTCTCTTCCACTTCCTTCTGCTTCTCTACATTTTTATTCACATCACTCTGATTTGTTGAACCTGGGATTGTTGGGGTATTACCATGACAACACAAGGTGAGTTTGACTGGCAGTGTGGTTTTTGCCTCCATTTGTAAGTTTCCTGTAATTATCCAGGATTCATGGGACGTCATGGCAAAATGAATCCTAATTAAGTCTTAGATTTGATCAATAGGGAGCCAAAGCCCTGATGTCACATCCACCAGCCTCTGAAACTCAATGCAATCTCTCATTGATCAGTCTGCCTGAAAAAGTAAAATGTGTTTCTGGGGTGTCTACTACTGCATTTGCAAATATAATTTGAACCATTTGTGTTTTTAACAAAGTTAAATAACTGAATTTGTTTGCATTCATAAAACCTCCATCTTCCATCATTTTTTTTCCAGTGCAACGAGGCGCTTCTTATATGTCATCATAACTGTTTGTTTGTTTGCTATTCACCCACGCTCATGTCACTAATATCATCATTCCAACATTTTAGATGAAATCTCCCTGCTGTTTTAAAAAATATCGATGCGACCATGTAATCACAACATTCCTGCTTCAAGTCCAACCTTGGTTGCATGTCATCTTTATTCTTTCACCTCTCATATCCTTTCTACTGTGGACTATGAATAAATATAAAGGCAAAAATGTCTGAAAATAAATACAAAAACACCTAAAACATTTATCGTTAAATCTTTTGATCTGAGATGGTCTTGGGCTTGTGGGAAATGTTGTTTGTTAAAGGCCACTTATTCGTTTATTTTTCCTTATTTGGATCCCTCTTAGCTCAAGAATCACCCAAGAGTCCAACTTAAAACAGAAACATTAAATAAACAACTTCATTACATAATTTTGTGAAAAATACCACCCATATCTCGAAAAATGGAGTGAAACACAGAACATACAGTTGAGCATGGTTATGTTCCAGGGCTGGACTTTTAGTAATGTGCGTTATTACAAATACAGATGTGATTTTGAAAGTGGTTTTCTTTCTTCTGTAACAAAACCTAGAGGTTCCGGGTTTGGCTCTCTGTTTGATGTCACTGTTTATTCCATCTGTGAAACCAGTTTTTGACTGATCCAACACAATATTGGTCCTCATTGCTGTAACATAAAATAGCTAGTTGGCAGTAGCACAAAAGCATGAAAATTGCCTAAAAGTGTCTCATATTGTGTGCGCTTTATTTACACTCAGCTCTCCAAGTCTAAACTACTTCCCAAAATCTCCAGCTGTCCAATTACTGCACTCCTCACTGGGTGTATCAGCGCTTCTCCACCTCAATTTGCTGGTGTAGACGGCCACAACACCTGGAGGTCCTCCTTCCAGAGTCAGATCATCAACCGCCACGACCCATTTCCCTCCCTAATATTACGAGTCCAATGATTATGTCTCAGCCAGAGTGAGACTCTCTTTCACTCTCCTTGATGTGCAGTCAAGGGATCAGTCACTCCAACCCTCTGTTTCAAAGCCAAAGGTTACAAAAGTATGCTATGTCATTACCCCACCACATATATTTTTCTTGCTTTCACTCCAGTTTGAAATAAGTAGAATCTCAACCTAATTCTCAAACTAGTCCTACTATATCATTTATTCACTTAGAAGACCAAGATCCACAATAATAACACCCACAAATCTCTAGTTGTCTCGATGCTTTGCCACTTACCTAAAAACACTATAAAAATTTAAAACATTGGTCTAAATCTGTCCTTCCTGTCAATTTAAGAAAAGGAGGGATGTCTGTGAAGATTCTCGGTCATCCAGGTCATGGTGTTCCAAAGAGGGTTGAATCGAGGACAACTGGACTCTGTTTGTAGATACCTGAAGACATTTCGCCCCTCATCCAAAGCCTCTTTCACACATGCAGTCTATCCTTGAAATGTTCAGGGACATATCCTGCATGGGGATATGTGTGAATGGGAGCAGGGATCGATATTCAAGGAAATCTGTACTGACAGTTTCCCACTTCAAGATCTAGTAACACCCCAGGGAAAATGCTGGTACGGCTGTGTTGTGAATGAAAGCAGTAACATTTCAGGGACAAGCACGTAAAGGGTTACATCCATCTGACAAAAGACGTTTTCACGTGGAGTGAGCAAACCAATCACAAGACTCCGCTGATGTTGTATTTGAATCTGCGACTTGTTTACTGTTGCCTCGCCAATGCTTTTTCAAGAAGGACGGGTAACAGCATAAACATGCTGAGTGCCTCATACCACACCTCCAATCTGCTGGTGAAAACGACTTCTAGCGATAAGGATCTTGGGTATAAACAATCTCACAGCAGAGAAAACTATCTGCATGGTTCATGTCAGGAGCCTTAACTGTTTGTTTTTAATGGTAAATGATGTCAGCTCTGTTGTACTGTGTTGGTGCCTTTTTTATAACAGTGCACATCCTGCTAGTTATCCAAAATGACACACTTTTACACAACATGGACTGTTTGATTTTCAGTTGTTGAATTAAGTTTGTTTGTACTGTTAGTTTGGTTTCCACCTGCAATATGCATTTTAAACAAGGCCAAATAGACTGTCACTACTTTTTAAAGCAGCTTTGCTCACCTGCTCTTATTTATTTATGTAATTGTTTGTGTTCTAATGTAATTTTATGTGAGTCTTTCATGGATGTATGTTTTTATGTTGTTTGTGAGCCCTTAGACTAAGACAAATTTCTATTATGTGAAACATTAAGTTTTTTTAATCTTGAGCACCGTTCAGTAACTTGCAAAATAGTCTTAAAAATGTACATGAAAAAGAATCATGATAAGATCTTGGATTGTGATCCTGCCTGAAAAAAATTCATGATATTTTTGCCATATCGCCCCCCCTGATGAAGCCACTTATCCCCCACCTACAATGCTGTCCTTTCATCCCTTCCCAGGAGACTTAACAACCATTCGCATTTGGCTTCATGTGACAACTCCACCCACTGTCATTTACACTTGGCTTCAGGTGACTCCAACGACTCTAACAACTGTCCTTACACCAGCAAGGAACACTAAAGAACAAAGTGGTATCAATGACCTTGATAATGACCCCACAGAGGTTAAATACCTGGGACTCCCCGCCAATCAGATTGAACTGAAGAAGCCCCTTGGATGAGAGGCGAAACTCCTTCAAGTATCTACAAAAAAAGTCCAGTTGCCCTCAATTCAACCCTCCTTGGATAAAAGGAGGGATGGTGTTAAGTGAAGGAGTGATGAATGAAAGGAGGGATAGAGGGGTGAGAAGAAGGTTGAGTAAGCTGACATATGAGCATGTGTCAGAAAACTATGAGCGTTTTTCCCGGAATCCAGGGCTAGCCATGGGTGACATGCACAAACACACAAACCTGCCCTACCATAATAGCTAGTTTGTGGTAACTGAATAACCAGTATTTCTGTCAGGAAATGGATAAGTAGGTGAATGGAGTGTGTTTGTGCCTCGACCTGTCCTGTCTGCTGTGTGTCTATTTTCAGGTCCATGCTGGAAGACGGAGTATTTTGAGTCTGATTTTCTTTCTGCCTCTCTCTCTCTCGCGCTCTCTCCCTCTCTGCTTTATTTTACATCCCAATAAAATCTATGAAACCCACCAGCTCCATATGTTTTGCAGGGAGGGTTATGCAACTACAGTAGGCTTGGACAAAATGTACCGCCATGCACACCAGTCCTCACTGCCTTCCCATTTGCATTCATGTGCATCCTCCCTTCGTCCATAGCTTCCTCCCTCTACAACTTGCACAATCACACGTGTTTAAGGGATTTAAACCACAAACTAAACAGTGCTAAGCTCTAAACATTATCCCTTTCTCAGGTGAACACAGATAGCTTATGCCTGCTTGTCTTCATAATTATATGTCTGTCACTTTGATTGTCCTGTCTATTATGTGTTTTGTCTGTGTGAGTTGGTTTGTGTGTCTTCTGAGATCCACCTAAGCCACTCTCAGCAGGAATGCAGTTTATGTCATCTGCAGCTGAATGAATCAGTCATCATGAGTTTTTCTGGCTTGATAATGAATGTGAAGACATTATAAAATGTGAGTGGGAGTGACTCAGGCCTGCGGTGAGGTCATGGTTGTGTGACATCTGTGAGCAAGTGCGTGTTTGTGAGTGAAGAGGATGAAGAAACAGAAGCAAAAACAGAAAATTCCTCAGCCCGTGTGTTCTGTCTCGCAGTTATGACATCATAGCAGTAGTATGCGTCTGGCCCTAGGCCTATGAAAAGCTGTCTGAGAACAATGTGCAGAGAGAGCTGTTAACATATGTGAGTGTGTGTTACAGCCAGAGTCAAACACACACAGAGACACACTCCTTGTCAGTGATGTCATGAATACTCTGCTGGCTTTGACGTCACAGTCACAGCAGGATACACATGTTCACAGATGTTAAACTGCTTGCAGTCTTTCGGACTCACCAGGAAACAATGAAACATGTAATTCATCACTGACAAGATCACAGCAGCTTTTATGTCACCACCACTTTGTTAATTTTTCTCAATTTGAAATACTAAAAATGACAAATTGAATAAATATAAGAGAGGAGAAGTCCGTTTTATAAGCATGTGTGTATGAGTGCAGGAAAGTGTGTGTAAAGGAAATGCTGAGTGGAGCTGTTTGTTATTATCTTGTCATCAAAGGGGAGGAGTGTGCAATGTGTTGTTGGTGGGAAATCGAGCAGGACTGTGACATTGCCTTTAATTAGAGACCAGTCATTGTGCTGGAACTGTTTTCCATCTGTGATCCTCTGCCTTAATTCTCTCTTTCCTTCTCTCTCAGTCTTTCTTGTTTTTCTTAATTAGCTATCTCTTTGTTGTTCACATAAAAAACAGATATACACACCCTTCATATTTACTGTCAATTAGATAACAGTGACACAGAGTTGAGTGTTGAAAAGTCCAGCTGTGTTGGTAATGATCTCACGGGTGGGGGTCACGTCCCGTTGGTTGATGTCTCAGGGATAAAGTTGTGTGTCGTGTTGTTATTGCATGTACAATGTCTTTTCCTCTTTTCTTCAAAATATAGGCCTAACCCTCTTCTTCAAATATTTGCACACTCTTTCCATTGATTTGTCAGATGAAATTCACACAAATGAGTCAAATGTTGTAAAAAAAAAAAAAAAGGAGTGAATTGAGTGTTTTTCCAACAGCTGGGTTGAAATGAATAAATAGGGTTTTGAATGTCAAAAAACCCCCAGAAAGTCTTTCCAGACCTTATGGGTATTGGGCAAGCTGTTGTTGTCCATATTTCATGTTTTCATGGGAACACAAAAAAAATGTACTTGCCAATTTTCAAAATACAGTGCAAAATACAACAGAGTAACGCCTATGTACATCTCTGTTTTTCCTGGTTTAGAAAAGGCTCTGCCACATACAAGTGCAGGTACGAACACATCAGTCAACTTGCAATCAAGTTGGAGTGCTCCAACAATAGTTTGATCATATTTAGGCTCTTGTATGTAAATACTATGGTTGAAAATACCTTAATAATTTGCATTTTATACTCTTGATTTGATTTATTAAATAAATGTATGCTTGTTGAATTGTAAACACTGTCTTTATTCTGAATGGGTTGAAACAGGAACTGTTTTTAGTTATGACATTGAAGCAGAAACAAATGAAGCACATGCTAAAACATATTAGTAAGATAAATCCATTCTATTATGATATCAAGTAGCAGACTTGTGGTGGGTCTATCCATCTTGAAGCACCTCATAAATAGTATAGACTAATACTGTAATTCAGAGCTGTTTCACTACTATTTCCTTTAAGAATGCTACTTGGTTAAGTTCCCCATTTAAAGGATACTCTTCTTATTTTCATCATCAATCATCATAATTGTTTGCAATTATGATGACTGTTTAGGTTCAGAATTTCTTCAAGTACTCAGCTGAGCTTTTGCCACTCCACTTTGCTAGAAGTGCAGCTCTCTAGTGCACCCTCAGGGGCCAAAACATGCTCCAGCAACTGAACCTAAAGAGCGTCTGAAACATGTGCTTTAAATACAATTACACACACAATGAAATGGGACCTGCCTACTGTATCTACCACCTTTACATTTGTCTGTTAGATAAATATGGTTATTGTGACACTGTGTGCACATCATGTTGTATTTTCTATAAGTATGAACTTTATAAATGAAAAAGGTGTGATAAAAGGTTTAATAGATAAGATTTAAACTCTTCATCTGAATGATACCAAGAATATTATAAGCTGCTATTTGTGTGTGTAAAGTGCTCCAAACAAATGTTTTTTGAAATGTAAGTAACCAGAATTAACCTTTAATTTCATCCAAAGTTGAATCACAGTTTGTGACTCACTCCTAATTTTAGGAGTGAGTCACGCCTAATTTTAAAGCAGCAGTTTTTTGTATATGACAGATCTCCTCTTTCACGTGACTATTTCAATGTAGTGAGTGGGAGCAACTAAACAAGCCTCATTAACATTGTAGTGTTGGCTGGAGGGCTGTATAACAGCCAAAAATGTGGGGAAATCTAATTGAAAACTGTTTCAATAACATTTCACAGCAACAACATATCATTTTCCCATTTGCACAGTTTAAGTGCTTGACACAGTTAAAAACGATTCAACTATGCAAGAGAAACTCAGGCAGGATTCAGTGAGTAAGATACAAAACAGTCAGAGAGGATTTTGAAAAAGTTGTGCAATGAAACTGTAATGTTTTTGTGCCAGCCAAGCCAAGCCCATGTCATTATTGTTTGTTAACAAAAAAAAATACACTTCAAGCTATACAAATCTGCATTTAGCATTTCTTATTCAGTATTCATAGTTAGCAGAATATACTGTTATGAAAAACAATCTGATGAAAAACCCAATTTCTCTGCAACTTTTTCATCTTTTCGCTCCTTTCTATAGTTCAGTGCATTAAATACATAAACCTACATAGACAGACAAACTGCACCAGGGGAGACGGTAGGATAAAGCAGCTGGAACAGAGACAGACAGAGTTCAGTCATCCTGGTGACTCATTCCAGCAGAGGATAAGTAGAGAGAGATGAACAACAGTGCTCTGGTCTGGGAGGGAGGTGGGTAAGTACAGGGTAGCTGGGAGACGCCAGGAGAGGAGGAAGAGGTGGAGGGTGTATGAATGGGGGGTGTGCTGTTGCATTTGTGACTCATTTATGCTCGGTTTACTCTGGCCAGAAACATCTGCACAGATATACATGTCCATTGTATTAGAGGTCACAGGACCCTCAGTGGACAATATTGCCGTGTTAGCAACACGCACACACACTCTGTGGTTTCCCAGTCTCATCATGTTAATCCCACAGTCATTTGGCTCTTTATTTGCTGTTATTTTTAACTAGCTCCCACTGCTGAATCATTGTGTTTATGAGTCACACCCATGCATCCTCCTGGTCCAAATATGCACAAGCAGCAACCCATTTCTTCGACTTTATTCTCTCTCTTTCTCACTTACTTTCTTGATCTCAGACAAAGGGACCTTGTGTTTTTTTTGTGTGTGTGTGCATGTGAATGAGTGTGTGTCCACACGTGTTCTTGCATGCATACTGTATATTTGTGTGTGTGCGAGTGGGTCTAACCTCAAGCTCTGTTTGGAGACAGTTCTGACTCCCGTTCTCTTTCTGTCTGTCTGCCTGCCTGCCTGCCTGCCTGCCAGATCCGCCTATATTCATGCACTCACACACACACACACACACACACACACACACACACACACACACATACACACACACCGCAAACTCACAAGAAGTATGAATTTCTCAACAACTCACAATCCCCTGGAGGACAATACAAACCTAGAGAGGGTACTGAAAAATTGCACACACCATCCCTTCTTTCTCTATGATCTCCTTCTTCTCTTACTGAGCTACATCCTGGCCAGATCAGGGTGTTAAAATACAGTATTGTGCAAAACGGTAAAAGGGAGCAACAAGAAAGACAGACAGAAAGGGAGGAGATGAAGTGAGGGAGAAAAAGAGGAAGAGAGAGAGACATAACATAAGAGAGCAGCAGGTATTGACTTTTGACATACTTTGGAAGAGAAAGTATGGTTCCTTCTCACTACCTCTGCACATGCATGCACGCCTACACACTTATGCACACACACTGGCCCCGCAGCCTGCCAAACATCTGGAGCAAAGTTAGAAAACGCTGAATGAAAGAATCTTTAATAACACTGGATTGGTTATGTGACCAGGGCCATCAGCCAATCAAAACAGGCCCAGTTGGGTTATCTGTCTCAGAGCGGTTATCGAACGGACGCTTTTATTGCCAGTCATGTTTCATAGCTGGAGCTTAGGACCACACTGTGTTTGCCTCTCAGTGCAACCGTGTGTGTGTGTGTGTGTGTGTGTGTATCTGAGAGGTGCAGTTTGTGCTTTGATTTTCTGTGGGTCTGTTGTACTCTACCCTGCCCTGTCAAGCCTCACCACACCTCTCGACACCATATGCTTTCAGGTCAAGAAAATATTTAGGGCCTCAATAGGATGGTATCAAATACTACCATAATATATAAAAACCAGGCTTCCATTTTATTCTTCTTTTCAGGGTGTGTGTTTGGCTTGGCAACAAAGGTGTGCTTTTCTGCCTCCTTCTCTCTACTTAGTGCTCGGTAGCACTCAGAGGTAAAATAGAGGCCTACCAAGTTGTATATTGAGCCAAGATTAACATATGTGCATGTGCTCAAATGTTTGCGATGGTAGATACTGTATATGTTGTATCAAAACTGGATTCTTATAAAATCTCGGGTAACAAAGAGATGAGTTTAAGTCCTTTTTTCTTCTCTCTGACACTGTTTTCATTTATCCTATCATTTTTTTCCCCTGCAGTCTCTTTCTTGTTGTGTAAGAGTCTAGACAAGTAGGATCAGGGGTCAGTTCAGTAAATACATAGCTCTTCCTTTGAGCTCTTGCCTTTGAGGGGGGGCTGTGTAATTGGACTCAGTTTCCCAGAGCCTCCCTCTCCATGATGCTGCATCAGCACAAATCTGCACACACACTGAGAGGGGCCTCAGCCCTGCTTCAGGGCTAAACACTGATCAGGTGTAATTTATATAAATATATATAATATTTTATATTAATGCTTGATAAATTAATTTCTCTATCTCTTGAAATGTTATTGCTTGAAAGCTGTGTCAGTGACTCATGATATAAACGTAATCTCTCACGACTAATGATTATTTTCATTATCAATTATTCTGTCAATTATTTGCTCATTTAATCGATTAGTCATTTGGTCTATAAAATGTCAGAAAATGGTGAAAAATGTTGACCACTGTTTTCCAAAGCCCAAGATGACATCCTCAAATGTCTTGTTTTGTCCTGACCAACAGATCACAACCCAAAGATATTCAGTTTATTATCAAAGATGACTAAAGAAACCAAAAATAAGAATTTTGTAAAAGAAATTTGGCATTTTTTCTTAAAAAATCCATCAAAACGATTAATTTAATACTGAAATAGTTGGCAATTAATTTTTTTGTCAATCAATTAATCAGTTAATTACATAATCATTGCAGCTCTACAATTAATCTTTTATAATAAATCATTTTTTATTCATCAAAAAAAATGTCAAAGATTCACTGTTCTAGCTACTCAAATGTGATGATCTGTTGCTTTTCTCTGTTTTGTATTGTACATCGAATATCTTTGAGTTGTGGACTGTTTGCCGGATAAAATGATTAGTTGCATCAAATAATCAATGGATTCACTGATAATGAGAAGTCTCAGTCAGAATGTTAATGCTGGAATGCGGTTAGTCACTTCTAATATTCATGTGATCCTCATAATCAAGAACAGCTGTACAAAATAGTGCAATTCAATATAATGAATACTACCTTAATGATCTTGTCTTTTTCTTGTATTTATATGATGTGAACACAATAACAGGAACATCTGACAGCAATACTGCTGATCTGAACTGAATTAATTTGAATTTGAATAAATAACAAATGCTCATTGTCTTCGGCCTACTGTAAATAAATGTACTTTTGTCCCTACGCAGCTCAGCCATCAGCCAGATCTACGCCCATCCACCACACCCAGCCGTGTCGGACACAGCCCAGTAGCCAACTACGCAATGGAGCCAAACACCATGCACACACGCACTCCCCTCACACGCACTGTCCACATCATACCCACACACCTCACACACATACACTCCACTCCAACGGGGTCAGGAACGGCGGCCCTCATGAGCATCCTAAGCTTGGCTCTCTCCCTAGAGGCGGTTCATCAACCTCCTCGTCCTCTTCAGCAGGACCCAAACACACCAAGAAGTTGCAGTCTAACCCCTCCATCACCTCCCAGAGCAGCAAAAGGAGCAAGAGCAGCTCCAAGAGCAACAGCTCCCAGATTCCCACAGAGGCACAGGATGGTGAGATACAGAAACTTATGGAGGAACTTGGGCTAGAGGGTGGATATCTGGTCGGGCCTGGTTTGGACAAAAATTTAGAAATGATATTTAGCTTTTAATATGAAGCAGCAAAAGCAGGAAATGTTGGGTTTGTATCAGCAGCAAAAAGGGGGGCTTTAAAGAGACAGGAGCTAAGACTGCCTGTTAAGAGACAGAAGCTGAACTGAGGCGGTGCATAAAGGGCCAGTATAAGATGAATAAGGAGTTTTTTGAACTGTGAATCATGCAAAACTACTTAAGTGGAGTCCAAGAATAAAAATATAGAGCTGGAAATGAGCATAATAGGTAAGTTTTTGCCATGAATTAGCTTCAACAGTTTTTATTATACAGCAGCAAAATTAATTTTAAAAAGTCATCAAAAATGTCATTGACTGACTCAAGTTCAGTTGAAGTATGCAGCTTTGTTGTGTTTACCCACTCTAAATTTGTAACATAAACTGCATTTGTAAATCTTTACCAACTGCAAATTTATTAACCAATGAGAAGCAAAAGATCGATTTTTTACTCTGGAAAATATCTCAATTTATTAACCTTGTCATTCCATTAACTACTCCGGATGTGCAGTCTTCTGTTGCATGCTTTGAAATGTTGGTTTGTTTTAGCACCTCTTGTCATGGATTGAGTGGTAGTGTCAACTTTTATGTCTTTGAAAGTAAGCAGGCTGGATCCGCCACGCTTGAAATATAATGACAAACTGTAAAAAGTATGGTATTTATCATTTTCACCTCGAGGTAACTGTAATATAGGGAACAAGGCGTCTTTCTTTTCACTAACTTGGAGTAAAACACTTAAAAGTACACATTGACATGTCTTCTACATGACTTATTCTGATACAGAGCACAGCTGTTTCTGGTGGATCTATTTTTTAATTTGCTTTATTGGCATGACACTTACTTTGCATATAGAGAAAGAAAATAGTGGACAAAGGAGAAAAAGAAAAAAAACAAAGGATATTAAAACACAAGCTGGTTATTTAAGCAAAGAATTGGACATTGAACATGAAAGAAACCTACTCACCTCACTAACTGTCTGTCTTCCTCTCCAGACTGCTGTGTTCACTGTATTCTAGCCTGCCTCTTTTGTGAGTTCCTGACTCTGTGTAACATCGTGCTGGACTGTGCCACCTGCGGCTCCTGCGCGGGTGATGACTCATGTTTCTGCTGCTGCTGTGTGTCGGAGGAGTGCGGTGACTGTGACCTGCCGTGTGACATGGACTGTGGCATCATCGACGCCTGCTGTGAGTCTGCGGACTGCCTGGAGATCTGCATGGAGTGCTGCAGCCTTTGCTTCTCCTCCTGAAGCCACAGCCGCCACACAGGGGGCAACGCAAATGTCCGATTTCGTATTCCCACAAGCCCCGCAACAACTTCGACCAGCGTCTTATCAAAGCTACAAAGTGCTACTCCCAGTCTTTGTTGTCTTAGCTTTGCCTGGGCTCTGTGGGTCACACTATATTGGCTGGCCTAGTTGGCTCCACAATATGTCCAATATTTCTTACAGGGTTTGCCAAGTAAAAGATGTGACCTAATGCTGAGAGCAGTCAGTGGTGAATTCTTCATTCCTTTATTGATCAAACCATGGGAAAGTAGCCTCTCCTGCCTCGTCTTTGCTGTTGGTCCATTGCTACACAGCTGGGTGTATGGTGCAGAGTGACTTTCAGCTGTGGTCCACAAGTGCCTGCCAGGCTGCGCAGACCGGGCCTCTGGATTATTACAATGAAGCCCCTTGTGCCGTCTGAATGACTGGAGTTCACCAAGCATGAAAAATGACCTCTAAAGGCAAATGAGAAAATGGCTCCATTTAACCGGATTTTAGCGTTTCTGTTGATAAGAGCAGCAGCATAATGGAAAAATGGACGCTCAGATCTCAGTAGAAATGCTTCTGTCTGTCCTCCTGTCCTTGGCAAGGTTAAATTCTTCCAGTTTGATTGCATGCAGCGGCATTTGTGACACACACAGCCCAAGTGTGTGTGTGTGTGTGTGTGTATGTTGAATCCGCTGCTGTCGTTGTTGCAATGTACAAAATAGAGAAAACATTAATGGTGGCTTGTGGCAATATTTTAGACAAATTTCTTTTGTTAATAAGCATCTCACTTAACAGACTTATTCAGAGAAGAAAGATGGGAGCGTCATGCATCAGCCTGAAGATGGGTCCCATTAAATGAGCACTGTAAGTGGTGGACATCACACACACAGAGCAATGGTTTGACAGCATCTGCAGTGGACACGTTCTTTACTTAACATGTGAAGAGAGCGAGTTCTTAATCAAAAGTCTCTTTTTGTTTGAGGGGCTTTGGCTGCATTCAATGAATTCTTCCTCATCTGAACAGTCAGACCTGGTAAAGGACTGGTAGAGGATTGGAAGGCATCATCTCTTTTTTTTTTTTAATACATTTCATTTTTCTTTGTCGTTCTTGCTATGTGAACAAATGGCCTTGGCTTAGCTTAAGGCCTGAATTTTCAAGTCGCCTTTACCAAATCTCTATTAATCCTTGTTTTGTAGATTTTAGTTAAGATATTTGCATTTCTCCTCTAATGTGAAAATCACATTTCTGTGTTATCAGGTTTTGCTGGGCTCTCTGTAAAGCAGACATTGCTCAACATCTAATTTAATTCCTTGAGTGAAAATCTCAACGCCATTATGCTAAGTTAGATCCATATGCTTGTCGTATGAATGGTACGCTTTTGATAACAGGCCCGCACTCTCATATGATCAGACGCATACCTTCTCCAACCCAATACCTCTCGAGATGTCACCTAGATCTGTTGTGCATTTTAAAATGACTTGATAGAAATCTCTCTCCTCTTTGATCAAATACTGTTTGTGCAATCCTTTTTTTTTTCTTGGAAATACCAAAGAGTTTACTCGTACTGGACCTTAGTTTCTAGACCTATAGTTGCTTGTACATAGAAGGGTTTTTGCTATGCTAATGTGGCTGTGGTTGATTAAACCCTATTTTAAGGGCTGAAATCTAACACTGTTGACTATGAATATACACTAAGACTGTAATCAACCTGATAACACGGAAGCAGAATATGCAATTTTTGGGGGAATGCGACTTGAGAAGATATTATAACTCTGTCTCGTCATTTCAGATTGAGCATGTTTCATATTTTAGGACATGTTCAAACTCAACTGGGACCAAATCCTGGAAAGTTCTGGAAAACAATTCTTCACAATACAGAGAAATTTATGAAGGGAGAACTGGATTATAAAATGTTATGTACAGAAGTGATTACAATGTCTTTTGGGGGGGCTGGCGGGTTACAAGAACTTTCAAGTCAAGAGTCCATCAATGGTGCTTCACCTGAGAACATGTTCTCTATCACCAGACCTACCATGTCACAAAAAGAAGTAGTAATAGCAATAAATATCTGGTTTGCATGACAAACCCAGTATGAGTATGAAACAGAAAAAAAAATCTCCTTCCTTAACAACACTGGTTTCAACAGATGTCAAACATTGAGAACAGCTTTGTACCACTGGAATACAGTTTTTACACCATGAACATAAAAATGTTAGCTCGTTACAGAGCTACAAAGTTAATGTTTGCATAACTCGTCTCCACTGTTGACAATGGCAAGGCTACTATGCCTGTTAGCCGGCAGTGTTAAAACAAAGACAATTCAAATTGTTATCATGCAAGCTATTTGGTTAAGGCAAGCAATAATATTGATACATTTTTATCCTACCATTCCTGCAGGCTCATTTTGCACCTAAAACAACAGGTTCACTGTTTTCCAACCCAGCTCAATTGACATGTTGTTTCCTATCATTCATGACACATGGCACAACCACAAACTCAGCTCAACTTTCAAGACTCTCACCAAGATGCTGAGGTTCTCACTGGACTCCAAAAAGAGTCAGTCTTTTAGGCCTTCCAGACCAGGATAAATGGGAAGCTCATAGACAGGGCTTTATTGTTCTGTCAGGAGAAATGGCCCCAATCTTTCTTTCAACCATGTTTATTTTATTTTGCTTAATTTCCTGCTTAGTCGCTGAAGAAATGAAGTCAACAAAACCTGCTGTACCTGTGATAGAAAGCATACAGCTTTGCAACCCTCTTTTTAGCAGTAGAGTAGCAGTAGTAATGAAGTCTAACCATTCTGTAAGGTTCCTGTTTTCCAAAAGTTGCTTCCCCTGGGTTTTTGCAGATGTACTGTAAAAAAAAAAAGTCCCTGTTGCAGTGAGAAAGTGCAACAGAGTGGCAAGTCTAAAGCTACCAGTTGGGTTGTGCTATGCAACATAAATTATGTGAAACATTTTAATAAGATCTGGGTGATACAGTGAACATATCGTTTAAGTTTAATTTAATGCTGTTGGTATAATTTTCATTAAATAGTACTTTACATCTATACTGAGAAGTGCTTCAATGCGTGGAGAATGGAGGCAGTGGGCCAATCTGGAGGCAAAGACTGATTGGTTGGTCTGGAGATGGAAAACACTGTCTGTAAGTGGAAATGAATGCCAGTCTTGCATTTGGATCATTCTCTGGATCTTAGAGATAATTTGGAGATGTGGATTTGATGTCTCATTTCCAAATATTTCCCTGGTATTCAGTGATGTTATTAGTACTGGAAGAAAACACAAGTTTACTCTCAGTATTTTCCACACTCAGTATCTGCAGTTGTTCGTTATGATTACCATGACCACAGAAATTTCTAACTGTTGACATTTGTGGATTTGTAATCTTATTTTGAGATGGAATTTAGATATTGATTTATAAGGGCTCGCCACCTGTTAGTCTTAAATTTATCCTAGCCCAGCTGAATTGTTACTTGACTGTAGTCCACTATAATGTCATTTTGTTTACACTACCCCCATTTAATGTCAATTTCAATTGCTGTCCTGGAAGTCACATTAAAATCTCTTTGTTTAATACTGAATAAACAATGTGAACTCCAGGCTACATGTATCACTGACTTCTTTATTTTCACAAAGGCTCCTACTTTTACACTATGGTCTTATTACATTATGCTTACATAAATACTCCTGTTGTACCATAGTCTATTTATATATAAAACAAAAAGTGTCCATGCAGCATTCCTATGTAATGAATCTAATGGCAATGAAGAATTGCTTATTCATCACCCGGACAGTGTAGAATTACAGAAATTCAAAACTACATTTGAACATTTGGCATCCCCACCAGCACTGTTCAGCACACTTAAGCCTCTTTCACACATAGTTCCCGTTAAA
Organism: Thunnus maccoyii; assembly: GCF_910596095.1. Taxonomy (NCBI): domain Eukaryota; kingdom Metazoa; phylum Chordata; class Actinopteri; order Scombriformes; family Scombridae; genus Thunnus; species Thunnus maccoyii. The sequence goes on along the minus strand of NC_056535.1, from coordinate 13,886,582 downwards.
TTACTGGGATAACCTTTCAGGCATTTCTTGTGATTTTCACACATGCAGCTACATTCAGGAACAGTTTGGTCTTGCGCCTTTTCACATATGCCATAGTACCATACCATAATAGATGGGGGGGGGGACATTAGGCTGTGTGTATAAGGAGTGTGGTCAAGAGAGAGAGAGAGCGGATGTGTGATGGTGGCTGCCATTTATACATTATATACCAGGAACTATTAAGACTTTCTGTATGGTTAAAGATCTATCCACAACATACAAAAATCATGAAGAATAATGAGCAATGAAGGATCAGTTTTCATGGCTGCTCTTGTCCTTTCTTTAGCCCCATACATGACAACTGTTTTGCAGTTGATTTAAGGTTGGATAATACTTTAACTATAGAAGTGTCTCACTCCTCTCCTTGACGTACATTAATTCATTTTTCAATTCTTAGCAAGCAAACTCTATCCAGCAGTAGCCGTTCTTGAGGTTTCAGCAGCAGTCAAAAGGCAAACATATCAAATGCAAAGGCAGACCTTCATACAAACAGTGTCATTTTCTGTTATTGGTAGTCTTGTACTGCCGTATAAAACTCAACAACACATAATTCAATATAGAATGAGGATAACATGTTTAAAGTTTGTAAAGTTTGTTTAATAAAGCATGTAATGGTGGATCTACAGTATATTAAGGTCATTTTCTCCAATTTTTAACAGTGTTGTTGTTCATCTGTTTCGTTGCTGTGTTTTATTATTTCTCCATTAATATACAATCATCTTTTAGCATCTGGAGATTTTCCCATAACCCCAACAGATTAGCTGTCTCTGGGCTGAGAGGAGCAGAGAGAGAAAAAAAAGGGAGAAAACAGAGCAACAACTGGGCTCATGCAGAACAGAGCCCTTTAATGTGTTTTTTTAAAGGTTTGCCAAAGTCGTTCAGTAGGAATGTGTGTTCAGGCCAATACATCAATGTGTGGAGAAATGCTGGGGACTTTTACTGTTGAAGATTTTCTTCTTCTTCTGCCTTAATCTTTCCTCCCTTTTCATTCTCTCCCTGTATTGCGTCTTGAAAGTGGCCTGCAGTCATGTCTCATGAAATGATTCCCGTCAGTATTCGTGCGCATGCATATTTGTGTGTGTGAGCTGTCCACTGGGTGTGATATGTTGGCCACCTTCTGCTTCTAGTAAACTCTAAAGTTCACTGATAAGAGGCCAATAACTTGGCCCTGAGGCAAGTGCCTGTAAAGAGGTCAGCTACTGTATGTTTGTGTATGTGTGCATGCATGCGTCAAGATATGTGTGTGCGTGTGTGTAGAGAGAGAGTAGAGAAATGTGCGTGTATGAGGGAGGCAATTCAAATGACTCAGGTCAGACAGAGAGGCAATTCAAGTTCCTCAGTGGGAGTAGAGACACAGAGGACATCGCTGGACATCTGCAACTGTTTTGCAGGAAGCCATGCAGCAGTCAACCCTCATTTCCTTTCCCATGCACACACACACACACACACACACACACACACACACACACATACATACACAAACCTAACAAATCAAAAATGATACACACCCCCTCTAGAAATTTCACATGCACAAAGCGGGCGCAGGGGACAAGTGGCTATTGAATATTAACCATGAAATTACAAAGGCTGCATTCTAATGGAGGTGATGAGGTCAGAAGCTGGGATGGAAATCATAAATTAATACCCCTGACATGACAAGCCACTCGCCCTTGGCTCCTACCAAACACAGCTCACCCCTCCTCCACTGAAGTCAGAAAGACACCTAGAGAAGGAAATACTCGATTTATTATTAATATTGGGTCAAAGGAATACCACAACAGACACAGCACTCATACAATATGCCTGATACTTTTCTGATGTGACTATTGTATGCAACGACAACCACGTAACCTTCATCTGTGGATACATCTATAGGGGTTATTGTTGTAAGTGTTCTTAAGGGACCTCTATTACAATGTCAGCTATTTTGTATCCTTTGTAATTCATTCAAATCTGCTCCTTTCATCAGTACTTTGGCAACATCTTTTGTGATGACTCTGTCTGGCAATTGCTGTACATATGCACTGTTTGGGAACTGATAGTGTATAGAAGTTTGACATTGCCAGGCACAGAGAAAAGAACATTACATGCTACTGCAAACTTGAATATGATTCCACCTACAGTAGAATAAAACTTGTTGGACTCATGCAACTCAAAGTCATTTTGACATATTAGTACTCACTCATCATACTTATACTCATAATTACAATATACATTGATTATTTAATGAATTACACATATGCCCATAGGCATATATGCTTATAAGATACAACAAAACATTGCAATGTTGAAAGAAAGCAAAAAAGTCACAAAATATTAAGCAAAATTCCATATTGTGAATCAAATCCCCTCTCGGGTTACACAAATAAATCCCGTCACAAAAATCTTCCCGTCCTAAAACACGGCTCAGTTCATTTTTGCCCAACCAGGAGCAATCTGCAGAGATGGACAACATCTTTTAAAGTGTACAATTCTTAAATCACCATGAGGACTATAAAGCATGAAATGGATTTTGTACTCAATCCCACGTAAATCACATAACAAAATTTATCCTCTTTAAGAGACCATTGACTTTACCTGTTTCTGTGGTTCATGTGTCTGCACAAAATTGTGCACATATTTCGGTTAAATTAGTCATTTTTTAAAAACTCACAAGAGACACATAATGCAACACATTCCAGCTCATATTCTGGAAATCACACTTGTAGTCATGTGACGCCTCAGCACCTTCATTATCACATTCACCATCAACTTTTAGGCTCACAAGTTTATGTGTTGGACTTCACCGCAGGTATTTTAATATGACTTTGGTTAGAAAGTGGGCCATAACTTAATTGGCCATTAAAACATACAAAACTTGCCTGAGCTGTGGTCCAGAACTCCTGTTAGGTATTGAATATCTGCTATAATAGAAGCGTTTTTCAATTCAAGTCAAACAACATGGCTGTAAAATCAACTTAAGGGTTGGAAAAAGTCATTCACTTTGCAGTTGCACACCTTGTCACATTCTGTAGATCATGTTTTTAAGGTCAGAATCAAAACAGCGAAAAACATCTCTGCACAAATTGCAGAAACACAGACAGATGGATTAAAAGTGCCAGTAAATAACTCTGGATAATGACTAGAAATCTATAATAACACTACTGGCTGTAAATCAGAGGGAGGAGAGCTCTTTTGGGGCAGCTGTGTGAGTCACTGGAACTTGTGCCAGTGAGTCCCTACAAAGAAACATCTTTTCTTCCTGCATGAGTACATGAGAGTGAGAAGCAATGTGGGGGGTGGATGGGGTTAAAAAGAGAAGGTAAAATTTAGGATTTATCATTACTTTGGCATCACAATGTATTGTCTTTGGAATTGGGTTTAACTGCTGTTCAGATAAAATTTTCAGCTATACTTTTCTGAAACATTGACAAAACACGCTGCATTAAAATATGATTTAATGCTGCTAAAAATGTTAAATCAAATACGACTCCACAAAAACAAATCAACTTTATTAAAGGGCAAACACCCATATTTCACAACATGGCACACTGTGTTCATTAGACACTGATTGCATGTTCTCCTCTTTAACGGTGCACGGCAGTGTTTTACAACAAGTTGAACTGAACCAAAATCATGGCAAGCAGACAAGCTTGGATCAGCAACAAAAATGTGAGTGTACTGTATCAAGTTACTGCCGCTGCAGGACTACTGAGGGAACCACAGCCCAGTGGGCTCCCATGGAATACACATTTATGAACAAGCACACAAACACACACAAAACTGGCAGGATTCAGACATTTGTTTCTGCTTCAGTCTCACGGAAGCAGCAGCAGAAGCAAAGCAGTAGGCCTGAGCAGTGAGAGTGGGTGGAACACAGCCTGGGCGGAGGATAGATGACCATTTGCATGTGTGAACCTTAAAAAGTATCCCATACCATCTGATATGTGTTTTGACGTCAGTCGGTGTGAGAGAGTTGAGACAAGGGAAAGCTTTCTACAGCTGCTGTTGTAAAGCTGCTCTAAAAAGGAGGATTTGTGCTTAATATCTCCTCATAGGACAGAAGCACAATAGCTCCTCACTCCCAATATGTGATGTTCTCATTACAAATGTCTATGTCCAGTGCTCATACAAACCCGCCCCCTTACTTCATCCCTGCTCTGTTGAACAATGACCATACATCTTCCTTATAAGACAATGACAGATAGATTAATCTAGTGAGTAGATGCCTATGCTGTCAGAGCATCCGTTAGATAATGAATCACTGATGAATCACCTGAACGATCTCACTCTAAGACAGAGTAAAGTCATTTGGTTTTAATGGCTATGCATACCTGTGACACTCTGCACTGCAGCATTGTGTGGCCAATCTGAGATGCTGATCTTCGGTCAGTTTGGTCATTTCCCTGCAGAAGTTGGGCTATGACTGCCCAAGGTTCATTTGCTCCTTTGTCTCACATACAGCGATATAAAAGCCAATAAAGGGGAGATTATTCTGCATCTTTAACTGTAGCAGGTAACAGTTATCTAAATCAGCGGATCAAAAAAAGTATTTATCACTGCAGAGTTTAGGGACACAAGGCCATGGTGTATTGAATGAAAGAGACTCCAAAGTCCAGGGCAGGGACGATGTACATAACTGAGATGGAGGATTTGGGGGTAAAAACCTATTCCAACTCCTCTGGCCACAACCACTCGTGCAAATTTCAACCACAACCGTAACATTACCCTTGCCTCAACTTGAAGGCAAGTTTAAAGCAAATGCAGAAATCAGTTAGGGATCATTAAAATGCTTTATCCATCCCAGCTGCTTGTGAATTCAGCATAAAGGGGGAGAGAGGCGAACAGTAAAAAGGCAGAAATTGAAAGATGGGGGGAGATATAACTCCTAACTGAATACATAATGAATGCCATGTTAGCAAACACACACACACACACACACACACACACACACACACACATATACACACACACACATCAGCTCCATCACAGTTTTGGCTCTTCTCTCTCTCTCAGAGCTCCTGTGTCAGACAGGGGAGGTGCATACAGAGCAGACACTGCCACTTAAGAGTTGGCTTTCATCTGTGTGGGTGGGAGATGCCAGATACCCAGTGCTGGCACTACGACAATAAAGCACTGCCTGAATGTTGGCTCTCTGTTAGCAAGCAGTATTCCTCCTGTTTGGCTGCTCCTGTAAGTCCTGTATTTTTGGCCAGATGACTCACCCAAAGCCTTGTAAAAACAGGAGGACTCATGCAACTGACATTATAATTTATTCTAATAATGGATAATTAATCAGTGCTAATTTGCTCAACTTGTTTTCACAATCAAGGGAATAGCCTGTTGATAGCCCACAGCCAAATGTCAGAGTGACATACTGCAGCAAGAGGAAGTCATTCATCTGAGGACTGGCATACGCTTATATCCTGGAGGGAGTAAAATAGTGTGGTAAAAATAATGCTATACAAACCTGAGAGGAAACTAAATAATACAGGTTGAAAGTTCAAAAAACATTGTGTTGTCTGTTCCCATACATAATGATCTTGGACAAACAGATTTTGAAAAAGTTGTGTCTCATGATCATTTCTGATCATTATGACTCAACGGCAGTTATCCATTATTTTTCTTGTAGTCAACACATACCAATGAAAGACCATAAACCAACTATTTGTTAGTCCATTTCTCAATATTTTCTGACTTGCCTGTGGCACTCAGCCTCAAACCCATTCATTCCCACATATACACATACATTTTTAAAAATTGGTCACAAATGTATAGCTTCATTTAAAAAAAGGGCTAAGTAACAGCAGGGCACTGTAGGTTTTAATAAATTATACTAAAATAGGAGTAAATAGGGGGGACTATTTTCAGCTGTGGATTAATGCATATTTGGTGAGAGTATTTATGGAAGAATGCAGGAAGGTGTATGTGAAACTGACTGATAAACCACAGTGATGTATTTGTAATAGTTTTTAACAGTGGGAGTCTGTGGCTTTGGCTATGCAGAGAATACTTGTAAGAAGGATCACTGCTTTGTTGGTTTTGGTCTATTGATAATATTTGTTGACAATAAGAATTAAAATAGAGAACAGCTTTATCCTTTAAAAAACAACATGTACTCAGCACCAGCAAGGAACAGGGATGCTCCATCATGATAGAGGGATGAATGGGATATATGTATGATTGTCATGGACAAATTAAAAGATAAAAAGGAATGTTTGGTACAACAAATTTACCAACAGGAAGAGATTAAGAGCTGAGGTGATAAAACTAAAGAGAAGAGAGAGACAGAGAGGGGAGGCGAGGCATGGCACCCCGCTGGTTTAAGGGCACGATTATGCAACTTCTGGCTTTCAGCCAAACCCTTTTGGCTGTTCATAATCGCAGCAACGTGGCTCAGAGGGGCACAGGGGAGGAGGAGACAGGGAGCCTTGCCCCCCTAACCTCTTTATATCCTCCCATCCCTGATCCTAGACCACCATATCAGCCAAAACTGTCAGCTCACTCCCATCCTGCCTGAGCCACCAAATGTGCCCTCAACACGTTAGTCAGGTTAAGTTTTAACCATCGCAACTGTTCCCCATGTCCAACATTCAACCACCTATTTTTACATCGCGCACCTACAGCGAGTCTCATTTCAACCATACTCTTTACTTTGGTACTTGAAATCCTGGTTCCATATGAAAAATGTGAATATAAACAGAATCTATTTACTTGTTATTAATTTTGGTAGAAACATGAGCTCAGAAAATGACAGAGCTGAAAAGCGAACATTTGGTCGATGGAGAGCCAAGGGGCAGTTCAGCTCCACAGAGTGATGTTGACTTGCGGCTAAGTGTGTGTGTGTGTGTGTGTGTGTGTGTGTGTGTGTGAGAGAGAGAGAGAGAGAGAGAGAGAGAGACTGTGTGTGTGTGTGTGACTGTGTGAGAGAGAAAGCTAGCTAAATGTCAGACAGGCAGTTGGCAGGCCACACGAAAACAGGCTCCTGTTTTTGAGTCAAGCTGACTCATGCCACCTTAAGCAAACAGGGAGCACAGACCAGAGCCTTGTCCTTACAGTACACACACACACACACACCTACACATACACATACACATGCACACACACACACACACACACACACACACACACACACAGAATGCAACGGCAACAAGTCAACATCCCACAGGTCTAAACAGCCTCTCCGGTTTCTGCTCCATCTCTGTTTGGCATTGATACACACAGTTCTGTCTACTTCACCAATGACCTACTGCAGAACTGGAGCCCCTGCGCTGCCAGTTAAAAAACCCAATATGTACACATTTATTGGGTCATCTGGAGAAAAAACAAATGTGAAAATACCCATAAAGGTAAAATCCACTAACAAAACTCCATTGTTTTCCACAGCCAGTAAAAGCAGAGAAGCAGGGAGTGACAGTAAGGATTAAAAAAGACAGAGAATGAGGAAAATCAAGTGTGAGAGGAGACTGAATAGAAAGAGAGTTTTCAGAAAGAATTATATCCAGAGTTAGTGTTTTTGAGGGAAGGTGAAATCCTGAAAACACACACAGAGCCTGGATTAGAGGGGGTTGGTGACCCTCTGGGAACGCACAGGAAGGGGCTCCTCGTCCACATAAACACTTATATCCTGCCCTGTGTCAGATAGAGCACCTTGGACTATTGTCTGTGTGTGTGTGTGTGTGTGTGTGTGTCTGTATGCGAAAAAGAAAAAGAAAAAAGGATACAGTAACAGCATGGTGGGTGGGTGCGATGGCAGAAATTCAAAAAGTCTGGTCCAGTTGACCTCAACGCAAGACCCACACCTCAGCAAGGGTGAAGGGAGGAGGGGTCAGGAGACGGGCAGCAGCGTGGGTTGGGGTAATAGCCCAGAGACTATTTGGGTCATAACGTTCTCATTACCATGACAACCTCAAAGCCCATTTCCTTTTAGTGCCTGTTACCCTTGTGTAGCTGCCCACCTGCTGTAACATGTCCACCTCGGAGAAAAGACGGCTTTCAAACACAGTCAAACTGCAGCACATCACAGCTCTCCATCAAAAAACACCACAATCACTGTTTTCAAAGTCGAAATCACAAACCTCTCATATGTTTTTTCATTCATATGTGAAAAAGAAACGTGATATCTAACCCTTAATGTATTTTACTGCTGCATTTTCCTACATGCCCCACCTCGCAACTTTACAGGACTTAAAGGATCTGCTGCTAATGTCTTGGTGCCAGATACCAGAGGACACCTTCAGAGGTCTTTTGGAGTCCATGCATCGACGGGTCAGAGCTGTTTTGATGGCGTGAGGGGGACCGACACAATATTAGGCAGGTGGTTTTAATGTTATGGCTGATCAGTGTACACAATAGCCTCCATAACACACAGTTCACTGATATTTACGGAACTGGGGCTGGTTATACAAAATGCCTTCAGTTAAGATTCTTCTTAAAGTCCAAGTTAAGATTTTCTTTAAAAAAAAATCAGTTGCACAAAACACCCTTAAGCCTTCTCCTTAAGGTTCCCTTTAAATGTTCACTTTCGAAATTAAGGGTTTCTCCTTATCTTGGTCTTATACTTATGGGATAAGAAATCCCATAAAGTTTGTTAAACCATTGCACAGAAGACCTTAGCAACCAAGGTAAGGAAAACAACTTAAGGTAACTCTGACTCTATCTTAACCGCAACATGGCCAAGTTTATGGTGAAAAATTAAGTAAATGAATACATCCCAAGAGTGTTGCGTGACCTGGAGAACCTAATGGATACACTTAATGATGAGCAATTGATTTTACATTGTAGATTTGACCGGCAATCAATTCATGATTTGTCTGACCGTCTAGAGTTGGATCATTCTGCTTTCCACAGCTGTGCTCTAAGAGTTGTATTGCAATTAATGATTGCTCTATGGTTTTATGCTATGGGATCTTTCCAGTCAGTAATAGACAACATATTTCATTTCCACAAGTCAGAGTTTCAAACACAAGAGGTTCCCGTCAAAACAAGACGCCACAATGTTTAACAGCAGAGAAAACTCCCTAAATGATCTTTCTTAAACTTGAAATTTGAGTGATCCCAATATTAGAAAAAGTGAAAAATTACCCTTGTTGAAAGATTTTCTTAGGTTTATTTTTGATTGGCAATTACAAAGTCATGTACACACAACAAAAAGCACAAAGCAACACACAGACAATGAGAAATTGAGATTGTGTGCTACTAATTGAATTCAGACAAAACTAAAACTTTCTTGTGCATTTGCAGCATCTCCCCTCCATGACCCCACACATGACACATGACAAAATAAACATTTCTTGTAAGCATTGTGTACTAATGGGGAATGCAGACAGAGGCCATAAAGGTGCCGTAAAATTAAGACAACTGGAAAAGGATGAATGAGATTGACCCATGTGCACACATAGGGCTGCTAATATTAGCAGGTGTGTATAGGTCCTAAGGCGAGACTACATCGAGTCTCTGGGATGCAGAGAGTGGAAAGATGATTTTCTGTGCCATGTTGCCACTGAAAGTCTTTCACACTTTCTAAGGAATGCTATGATTCGATAACCGTGAGTCAAGATCTGCAAGACATGTGAGAGACAAACTGGCGGCCATAAGAAAGGTCTTGGAGAAGTGGCTGGAGTGTCTGCCATACTTCTACAACCCTTGGCCTGAAGTAACAGTGAATGAGCAACTGGTTCCATTCAGTGGTAAATTTTTATTTTCATATCTATAATGTAAGTGATTCAAGTTGATTTTATTATACATTGCTGCTATAACATTGAGTTATGTGATTTTTTTTGTGACACTGATACTAATTACTGATAGTAATCTCTTTTGTCAAAATGTCACGTCCTTTCCGGCAGTACATGCCCAGCAAGCCAGCAAAGTATGGCATCAAGATGTGGGTGGCCTGTGATGCACAATCCAGCTACGCTTGGGAGTTGCAATAGAGCCCAGAGAAGAACCAAGGGATGTGGGTTGTGCTTGATGTGACAGATGGACTGAGGGGACACAATGTCATGTGTGACAATTCCTTCACCTCTTATGAACTCAGCCAGCAGCTCCTGAAGAGGAAGATCACCATTGTTGGCACAGTTAGAGAGAACAAGAGAGGGCTTGCCATCAAACTTCAAAACCTTAAAAAAAAATTCAGTCAATGTCCAATTAGTTTGCAGCATGAAAATAAAATAACCAACATTGTAGCACAGTGGCCTGGCTGTACCCATGATGCTCAGATACTGGATGAGAGCATCCTTTCAAGGGAGTTTGAGGAGGGGAGGCATAAAGGCGTCCTTCTTGGGGACAGTGGTTATCCATGTCATTCATGGCTAATGACACCATTCAGAAATCCTGTCAGATCTCAGGCAAGAGGTATCCAAATTGTGACATAGGCCTATCTTGTTCAGCTGCATGCATGACCGTAACTTATAATTGATTAAATGTAATTGATAATAATTGATAGTACCATGTGCTCCCCAACCCTCCTCTCTCCGTCTCCCCTCACAACAGGAGAACTACAACTTCAGTTTATGCAAGACATGGACAATTATCAAGCGGGTCAACAGGCAGTTGAAACACTGCTTCCACTGTCTGCATGCTGAGCTTCGTGTGGATCCAGGCAGAGAATGAAAGATCATTCTTGCATGTGTAGTGCTGTTCAACTTATTAAAGGACTTTGCAGTAGATGAGGATGAGCAGCATGAGACCATTGAAGAGTTTGAGGAGGATGTGGAGAAAGGAGTTGAAAACAGTGGCTACACTGTAAGAGACCATAGTTAACAATTTCTTCAGCTAAAAGAAATAATAGACTATAAATAAAGAATGATTCCAAAAATGATCGTAATTAAGTAATTTTATTTGTTATTGAAACGTATATGCCCAGGAATGATTATAAATATTTAATGATTAATACTTAATTTGTTAATTATTTGTTATGTAGTGGATATATTGCCTATCTACTCTTCAAGAGCAGCCACAGTAAATGTGATTGATTCCTCAGAGAGCTTGTTTTTTTTATGTTGCAGTAAAATATTCTGCATGTGCAAATTGCTTTTCTCTACGGCCAAGTTCTCAATTTGAAGCTTCTTTTTTGGAGAAGCCAAACTTCCCTTCGGAGTGCCAGAACAGATGGATCATCTCCGCTGTTTCTGTAATGAAAAAAAGAGGGGACAGGCAATGATGCAACTTTAGCAGCACGCAAAAAGGTCACACAATACGGTAAATGTATGTGAACATTAACTGCACTGCAATAAGAAATATAAATGAAAACTTTGTTAGAGTAAAAGATAATCTTTATTTTACAGTGTGTTTAGACTGAGATTTGGGTAAATTTTAATTGATAAGAAAAAAGAAAGTAGCGTAGGTTAACAATAACTTTTTACTTCAAAGACAGTCTTGATGTCTTTGAAGGGTTCGCTGGGCTGCCAGGTCTGACAGTTGATACTTGCAACATCACTTTCCTCCCTCTTTTCCTCACCTGGTTCACTGGGGAAGGTTTTAGTGGTTAACTATACAGTCATGCCATTAACACTATTGTCATTAATTAGACTTAAACTGAAGACTGTTACTTTTCCAAATGACCACCGCTCTCCCCTCCACCACTAATTCCAACCATGGTAGGTGAGTCATGACCAATAATGTCCGCTAACATCACTGCCTCATTTGGAAGAGGTTTTGGAGGTGGACCCCGACCTAGAACATTACATTTTGTATGGGAAAAAATCTGTTAATAAATTATTTATTTTATAGTACGTTAGGTTACTGTCTAAACAAGAAGGCTAGTTATGTCATAGAACATTATATGGGCCTTTTGTCTGCTTCATGCTAGCTAGTAAGCTAACGGTAGACTATTACATTACCTACCATTACAGTCTAGTTTATATCTATAGCTTAATACTTTAATGTGTAATGAAATCAACAATAAAAAATAATTCATTAGAAGATGTCATCTTTATTATGAACAACTTCTGTAAAGAGATTTCTTTTGTCGTCAGTGATATAGTCTAACGTTAACAGTTAGAAGAAGTCACATCATATTGTAAGTAAGCTGCTGGATTTCCTCCTGTAATTAGTTCTCTCTTTTATGGCCAGAACAGAAAAGTTGTCATATTTTTTGGACCTCTTGGATGGACCTCTTCACCAGACTTCTTGAATTAATTTTCACTGCAAGTTCCTCCACATTCACTGTTTTCTGTTTGCAGTTATTTATACATCAAATTTAATTTTTAGTATGCGCTTTCTTTTATTGTATTACTCCAGAAGTATAGTCTTTTCCTTCTCTGACCAATGTGGTTTTCTTGACTTCTTTTCTTCCATCTTTTTACTATAGGCCAACTTTTTGAGCTAATAACAGGTATCACAAGCACGAGTGCAAACAAACAGTCTCTGTGGAAACTGTAGAATTTTACGGCTGTAAAATTTCTGTCAATGCAGTAAATCCCATAACGTTTTTCCTTAACTAAGGAAACCTTTTAAGGGATTCCGTGCAACACAATAAAGTCCCTCAGCTAAGGAGAAATTAAGCCACACAACACACAATTTCTACCACTAAGGGTCTCTCAATCAAAACAATAACAAAATACTGAGTTTGATGGCGTTGTGAAGTAGCACGGGATCATGGGAGTTATTGTCTTCATTGTTTAACAACCAGCTTCTCCTGGTTAGGATTACTACAATGTTCTTTGTTCAGGGTATTTTTAACAGGAGCCGAATTATCCACAGAGGTCTCCTCTCCACAACAAACAGACGCGGTGATTAAAACAGGTCAAAACACTGAATAAAGCAATTTCATGTAAAAAGTCAATGTTTCTCCAACACTGTTCAGTGGACACAGAACATAAGGAGGGGCTGCAAGCCAAGTTGTGGCTAACGTTTGCTTAGCTTGTTTCTCTGACAATTTAAAATACAGACATTCAGTAGGATTTTACTGTGAGCCAAATTATCAGCAGAGGTCTCCTCCTCTCAATAACAAACATGCAGGGGGGTTAAAACTGGTAAAAACACTAGATAAAGCCGTTTCACGTAATATTATCTTGTATGTGTGTACACCATTGTGGCGGACAACCACAATACTGATGCATGCATCTTATGCAAGTATACAGATAATAAATAAATTACGGATTTCTCTGTGTTTGAAAATTGTTGGAAACATTTGGGATAATATGAGTACACAACTCAACAAAATATATAACATAGGTCTATTCATTTTTAGACATCTTAATGCGGAATAGTTACATATTATAGCTTAAGTGGACTACTTCTTTATTTTTAAAAAAGGACTTCCAAAGAAAACTGTGGACATCACGCTCATGGCATGACAATGTTGGTAAGTCTGTCCATCTCTTTGGTCCACACTGAAATACCTCAACAACGATTGGCTTTATCTTATGACTTCTCCTCTAGCCCCACCATGAGGTTCACATTTGTGGTTTTGAGTGAGATGTCTCAACAATTATTGAATGGATTCAGTTGTGTAGTCTACGTGATACGCAGGCATATGCCGTATGCCCACTAAAAAAACTTGAGGATTTCCGTATACCCACTTAAAAATGTGCAAGGATAGGTAACAATATATCTTTGTGACAGAACTGTAGTGAGCCCACCCCTTCCCTTCTTACCTCACTCACCCCAAGGACACTGCCAGCAAACAGAAGAAACTGGACAAGGTGGAACAGGAGCTGGGCCGTCTCTAAGTGTTCCATCCTTTCTCCGGGGCTTGTGGGCTGCCACACAGTGAACCCAGTATGCATAATTTGACGATTTTGAAAAGTGCCTTTTCAGCCTTTATCTATTAAGGAGTTCGATCTCCGAAGCTTATTTGTCTTGCAGCAGTTCTTGGATGCTTTCCCCTGCATTTAATCTGATGCATAGATGAAGTTTGACAATGGTCTGGAAGATAACTGAACATACTGTTTTAATTCCTCTCCTTAAGGTCCTCTTCCTCTCCTCTTTATTTTTTTTTTGAGAAGCTCAAAGATCTATCATTGTGATGAACCCCCATGTGAAGCGCCCCATTGACTGTCAAAGCAGTGAATGACTGTCTCCTCCAGCCATGCGAAATCACCAGGAATGGTGATTAACACTAAAACAGTAGAAAATCAGTCCAAAGTGTTTCAATCTCCCCAGCTGTAAATGTCATTGGCTGTTACAGTCTTGTGTTCTTATAATAAATTGTTGATAACACATACCCAGTCTTTCAGAATAGTCTCAATTATGTATGGATGCATGTACTATATGCGTTAGTGAGTGTGGTGGTGCTTATGGGGTGTCGCTCCGGGACAGGTGTGTATGATGCTGGAAGGAAATCATCAAAGTATACCCACTATAAAAACTAGATTACACCACTCGATGGATTGCCATTTAATTTGGTACAGACATCCATGTTATCCAGCTTCAATTGTAATCACTGTAGCAATCACTTCTTTTCATCTATCGCCATCATTGGGTCTAAATTGAAATGTGTCAATTATGACTCCTCAGCTGCAATTTGTTTTTCATGCTGATTAGCAATTGTTAGCATGCTAACACATCAAGCTAAGATAGCAAACATGGGAAACATTATGCCTTCTTAACATCAGCA